>NW_026736035.1:0-87532 GCF_949786415.1 Peromyscus eremicus
GACACAGTCATTCTAACAGTTCAGTGTGCACAACTCCATGTGGGCACACTCATTCTAACAGTTCAGTGTGCACACCTCCATGTGGACACACTCATTCTAACAGTTCAGTGTGCACAACTCCATGTGGGCACACTCATTCTAACAGTTCAGTGTGCACACCTCCATGTGGACACAGTCATTCTAACAGTTCAGTGTGCACAACTCTATGTGGGCACACTCATTCTAACAGTTCAGTGTGCACACCTCCATGTGGACACACTCATTCTAACAGTTCAGTGTGCTCACCTCCATGTGGGCACACTCATTCTAACAGTTAAGGGTGCACACTTCCATGTGGGCACACTCATTCTAACAGTTCAGTGTGCACACCTCCATGTGGGCACACTCATTCTAACAGTTCAGTGTGCACACCTCCATTTGGGCACACTCATTCTAACAGTTCAGTGTGCACACCTCCATGTGGACACACTCATTCTAACAGTTCAGTGTGCACACCTCCATGTGGATACACTTATTCTAACAGTTCAGTGTGCACAACTCCAGGTGGACACACTCATTCTAACAGTTCAGTGTGCACACCTCCATGTGGACACACTCATTCTAACAGTTCAGTGTGCACACCTCCATGTGGACACACTCATTCTAACAGTTAAAAGTGCACACCTCCATGTGAACACAGTCATTCTATCAGTTCAGTGTGCACACCTCCATGTGGACACAATCATTCTAACAGTTCAGTGTGCACACCTCCATGTGGGCACACTCATTCCAACAGTTCAGTGTGCACACCTCCATGTGGACACACTCATTTCAGCAGTTCAGTGTTCTCACCTCCACGTGGGCACACTCATTCTAACAGTTCAGTGTGCAAACCTCCATGTGGACACACACATTCTAACAGTTCAGTGTGCACACCTCTATGTGAACACACTCATTCTAACAGTTCAGTGTGCACACCTCCATGTGGACACACACATTCTAACAGTTCAGTGTGCACACCTCCATGTGGACACAATCATTCTAACAGTTCAGTGTGAACACCTCCATGTGGGCACACTCATTCCAACAGTTCAGTGTGCACACCTCCATGTGGACACACTCATTTCAGCAGTTCAGTGTTCTCACCTCCATGTGGGCACACTCATTCTAACAGTTCAGTGTGCAAACCTCCATGTGGACACACACATTCTAACAGTTCAGTGTGCACACCTCCATGTGAACACACTCATTCTAACAGTTCAGTGTGCACACCTCCATGTGGACACAAACATTCTAACAGTTCAGTGTGCACACCTCCATGTGGACACAATCATTCTAACAGTTCAGTGTGAACACCTCCATGTGGGCACACTCATTCCAACAGTTCAGTGTGCACACCTCCATGTGGGCACACTCATTCCAGCAGTTCAGTGTGCACACCTCCATGTGGATACACTCATTCCAGCAGTTCAGTGTTCTCACCACCATGTGGGCACACTCATTCTAACAGTTCAGTGTGCAAACCTCCATGTGGACACACACATTCTAACAGTTCAGTGTGCACACCTCCATGTGAACACACTCATTCTAACAGTTCAGTGTGCACACCCCCACAGGGACACACACATTCTAACAGTTCAGTGTGCACACCTCCATGTGGACACAGTCATTCTAACAGTTCAGTGTGCAAACCTCCATGTGGACACAGTCATTCTAACAGTTCAGTGTGCACAACTCCATGTGGGCACACTCATTCTAACAGTTCAGTGTGCACACCTCCATGTGGACACACTCATTCTAACAGTTCAGTGTGCACAACTCCATGTGGGCACACTCATTCTAACAGTTCAGTGTGCACACCTCCATGTGGACACACTCATTCTAACAGTTCACCGTGCACACCTCCATGTGGACACACTCATTCTAACAGTTCAGTGTGCACACCTCCATTTGGGCACACTCATTCTAACAGTTCAGTGTGCACACCTCCAAAGGGACACACTCAATCTAACAGTTCAGTGTGCACACATCCATGTGGACAAACTCATTCTAACAGTTCAGTGTGCACACCTCCATGTGGACACATACATTCTAACAGTTCAGTGTGCACACCTCAATGTGGACACACTCATTCTAACAGTTAATTTTGCACACCTCCACAGGGATACACTCATTCTAACAGTTCAGTGTGCACACCTCCATGTGGACACACTCATTCTAACAGTTCAGTGTGCACACCTCCATGTGGACACAATCATTCTAACAGATTAGTGTGCACACCTCCATGTGGGCACACTCATTCCAACAGTTCAGTGTGCACACCTCCATGTGGACACAGTCATTCTAACAGTTCAGTGTGCACAACTCTATGTGGGCACACTCATTCTAACAGTTCAGTGTGCACACCTCCATGTGGACACACTCATTCTAACAGTTCAGTGTGCTCACCTCCATGTGGGCACACTCATTCTAACAGTTAAGGGTGCACACTTCCATGTGGGCACACTCATTCTAACAGTTCAGTGTGCACACCTCCATGTGGGCACACTCATTCTAACAGTTCAGTGTGCACACCTCCATTTGGGCACACTCATTCTAACAGTTCAGTGTGCACACCTCCATGTGGACACACTCATTCCAACAGTTCAGTGTGCACACCTCCATGTGGACACAATCATTCTACAGTTCAGTGTGAACACCTCCATGTGGGCACACTCATTCCAACAGTTCAGTGTGCACACCTCCATGTGGGCACACTCATTCCAGCAGTTCAGTGTGCACACCTCCATGTGGATACACTCATTCCAGCAGTTCAGTGTTCTCACCTCCATGTGGGCACACTCATTCTAACAGTTCAGTGTGCAAACCTCCATGTGGACACACACATTCTAACAGTTCAGTGTGCACACCTCCATGTGAACACACTCATTCTAACAGTTCAGTGTGCACACCCCCACAGGGACACACACATTCTATCAGTTCAGTGTGCACACCTCCATGTGGACACAGTCATTCTAACAGTTCAGTGTGCAAACCTCCATGTGGACACAGTCATTCTAACAGTTCAGTGTGCACAACTCCATGTGGGCACACTCATTCTAACAGTTCAGTGTGCACACCTCCATGTGGACACACTCATTCTAACAGTTCAGTGTGCACAACTCCATGTGGGCACACTCATTCTAACAGTTCAGTGTGCACACCTCCATGTGGACACACTCATTCTAACAGTTCACCGTGCACACCTCCGTGTGGACACACTCATTCTAACAGTTCAGTGTGCACACCTCCATTTGGGCACACTCATTCTAACAGTTCAGTGTGCACACCTCCAAAGGGACACACTCAATCTAACAGTTCAGTGTGCACACATCCATGTGGACAAACTCATTCTAACAGTTCAGTGTGCACACCTCCATGTGGACACATACATTCTAACAGTTCAGTGTGCACACCTCAATGTGGACACACTCATTCTAACAGTTAATTTTGCACACCTCCACAGGGATACACTCATTCTAACAGTTCAGTGTGCACACCTCCATGTGGACACACTCATTCTAACAGTTCAGTGTGCACACCTCCATGTGGACACAATCATTCCAACAGTTCAGTGTGCACACCTCCATGTGGACACAGTCATTCTAACAGTTCAGTGTGCACAACTCTATGTGGGCACACTCTATCTAACAGTTCAGTGTGCACACCTCCATGTGGACACACTCATTCTAACAGTTCAGTATGCTCAACTCCATGTGGGCACACTCATTCTAACAGTTAAGGGTGCACACTTCCATGTGGGCACACTCATTCTAACAGTTCAGTGTGCACACCTCCATGTGGGCACACTCATTCTAACAGTTCAGTGTGCACACCTCCATTTGGGCACACTCATTCTAACAGTTCAGTGTGCACACCTCCATGTGGACACACTCATTCTAACAGTTCAGTGTGCACACCTCCATGTGGATACACTTATTCTAACAGTTCAGTGTGCACAACTCCAGGTGGACACACTCATTCTAACAGTTCAGTGTGCACACCTCCATGTGGACACACTCATTCTAACAGTTCAGTGTGCACACCTCCATGTGGGCACACTCATTCTAACAGTTCAGTGTGCACACCTCCATGTGGACACACTCATTCTAACAGTTCAAAGTGCACACCTCCATGTGAACACAGTCATTCTATCATTTCAGTGTGCACACCTCCATGTGGACACAATCATTCTAACAGTTCAGTGTGCACACCTCCATGTGGGCACACTCATTCCAACAGTTCAGTGTGCACACCTCCATGTGGACACACTCATTTCAGCAGTTCAGTGTTCTCACCTCCACGTGGGCACACTCATTCTAACAGTTCAGTGTGCAAACCTCCATGTGGACACACACATTCTAACAGTTCAGTGTGCACACCTCTATGTGAACACACTCATTCTAACAGTTCAGTGTGCACACCTCCATGTGGACACACACATTCTAACAGTTCAGTGTGCACACTTCCATGTGGACACAATCATTCTAACAGTTCAGTGTGAACACCTCCATGTGGGCACACTCATTCCAACAGTTCAGTGTGCACACCTCCATGTGGGCACACTCATTCCAGCAGTTCAGTGTGCACACCTCCTTGTGGATACACTCATTCCAGCAGTTCAGTGTTCTCACCTCCATGTGGACACACTCATTCTAACAGTTCAGTGTGCAAACCTCCATGTGGACACACACATTCTAACAGTTCAGTGTGCACACCTCCATGTGAACACACTCATTCTAACAGTTCAGTGTGCACACCCCCACAGGGACACACACATTCTAACAGTTCAGTGTGCACACCTCCATGTGGACACAGTCATTCTAACAGTTCAGTGTGCAAACCTATATGTGGACACAGTCATTCTAACAGTTCAGTGTGCACAACTCCATGTGGGCACACTCATTCTAACAGTTCAGTGTGCACACCTCCATGTGGACACACTCTTTCTAACAGTTCAGTGTGCACAACTCCATGTGGGCACACTCATTCTAACAGTTCAGTGTGCACACCTCCATGTGGACACACTCATTCTAACAGTTCAGCGTGCACACCTCCGTGTGGACACACTCATTCTAACAGTTCAGTGTGCACACCTCCATGTGGGCACACTCATTCTAACAGTTCAGTGTGCACACCTCCACAGGGACACACTCATTCTAACAGTTCAGTGTGCACACCTCCATGTGGGACACTGTCATTCTAACAGTTCTGTGTGCACACCTCCATGTGGACACAGTCATTCTAACAGTTCAGTGTGCACACCTCCATGTGGGCACACTCATTCTAACAGTTCAATGTGCACACCTCCATGTGGACACAATCATTCTAACAGTTCAGTGTGCACACCTCCATGTGGGCACACTCATTGTAACAGTTCAGTGTGCACACCTCCATGTGGGCACACTCATTCTAAAAGTTCAGTGTGCACACCTCCATGTGGACACACTCATTCTAACAGTTCAGTGTTCTCACCTCCATGTGGGCACACTCATTCTAACAGTTCAGTGTGCAAACCTCCATGTGGACACACACATTCTAATAGTTCAGTGTGCACACGTCCATGTAAACACACTCATTCTAACAGTTCAGTGTGCACACCTCCATGTGGACACAATCATTCTAACAGTTCAGTGTGCACACCTCCATGTGGGCACACTCATTCTAACAGTTCAGTGTGCACACCTCCATGTGGACACACTCATTCTAACAGTTCTGTGTGCACACCTCCATGTGGGCACACTCATTCTAACAGTTCAGTGTGCACACCTCCATGTGAACACACTCATTCTAACAGTTCAGTGTGCACACCTCCACAGGGACACACACATTCTAACAGTTCAGTGTGCACACCTCCATGTGGACACAGTCATTCTAACTGTTCAGTGTGCAAACCTCCATGTGGACACAGTCATTCTAACAGTTCAGTGTGCACAACTCCATGGGGGCACACTCATTCTAACAGTTCAGTGTGCACACCTCCATGTGGACACACTCATTCTAACAGTTCAGTGTGCACAACTCCATGTGGGCACACTCATTCTAACAGTTCAGTGTGCACACCTCCATGTGGACACACTCATTCTAACAGTTCAGTGTGCACAACTCTATGTGGGCACACTCATTCTAACAGTTCAGTGTGCACACCTCCGTGTGGACACACTCATTCTAACAGTTCAGTGTGCACACCTCCATGTGGGCCCACTCATTCTAACAGTTCAGTGTGCACACCTACATGTGGGCACACTCATTCTAACAGTTCAGTGTGCACAGCTCCATGTGGGCACACTCATTCTAACAGTTCAGTGTGCACACCTCCATGTGGGCAAACTCATTCTAACAGTTCAGTGTGAACAACTCCATGTGGGCACACTCATTCTAACAGTTCAGTTTGCACACCTCCATGTGGGCACACTCATTCTAACAGTTCATTGTGCACACCTACATGTGGGCACACTCATTCTAACAGTTCAGTGTGCACACCTCCATGTGGGCTAACTCATTCTAACAGTTCACTGTGCACACCTTCATGTGGACACAATCAATCTAACAGTTCAGTGTGCACACCTCCATGTGGACACACCCATTCTAACAGTTCAGTGTGCACACCTCAATGTGGACACACTCATTCTAACAGTTCAGTGTGCACACCTCCATGTGGACACACCAATTCTAACAGTTCAGTGTGCACACCTCCATGTGGGCACACTCATTCTAACAGTTCAGTGTGCACACCTCCATGTGGACAAATTCTAACACTTCAGTGTGCACACCTCCATGTGGACACACTCATTCTAACATTTCAGTGTGCACACCTCCACAGGGACACACTCATTCTAACAGTTCAGTGTGCACACCTCCATGTGGACACACTCGTTCTAACAGTTCAAAGTGCACACCTCCATGTGGACACAGTCATTCTAACAGTTCAGTGTTCTCACCTCCATGTGGGCACACTCATTCTAACAGTTCAGTGTGCACAACTCCATGTGGGCACACTCATTCTAACAGTTCAGTGTGCACACCTCCATGTGGACAAATTCTAACACTTCAGTGTGCACACCTCTATGTGGACACACTCATTCTAACATTTCAGTGTGCACACCTCCACAGGGACACACTCATTCTAACAGTTCAGTGTGCACACCTCCATGTGGGCACACTCATTCTAACAGTTCAGTGTGCACACCTCCATGTGAACACCCTCATTCTAACAGTTCAGTGTGCACACCTCCACAGGGACACAAAAATTCTAACAGTTCAGTGTGCACACCTCCATGTGGACACAGTCATTATAACAGTTCAGTGTGCAAACCTCCATGTGGACACAGTCATTCTAACAGTTCAGTGTGCACAACTCCATGTGGACACACTCATTCTAACAGTTCAGTGTGCACACCTCCATGTGGACACACTCATTCTAACAGTTCAGTGTGCACAACTCCATGTGGGCACACTCATTCTAACAGTTCAGTGTGCACACCTCCATGTGGACACACTCATTCTAACAGTTCAGTGTGCACACCTCCATGTGGGCACACTCATTCTAACAGTTCAGTGTGCACACCTCCAAAGGGACACACTCATTCTAACAGTTCAGTGTGCACACCTCCATGTGGACACACTCATTCTAACAGTTCAGTGTGCACACCTCCATGTGGACACACTCATTCTACCAGTTCAGTGTGCACACCTCCATGTGGACACACTCATTCTAACAGTTCAGTGTGCACACCTCCATGTGGGCACACTCATTCTAACAGTTCAGTGTGCACACCTCCAAAGGGACACACTCATTCTAACAGTTCAGTGTGCACACCTCCATGTGGACACACTCATTCTAACAGTTCAGTGTGCACACCTCCATGTGGACACACTCATTCTACCAGTTCAGTGTGCACACCTCCATGTGGACACACTCATTCTAACAGTTCAGTTTGCACACCTCCACAGGGATACACTCATTCTAACAGTTCAGTGTGCACACCTCCATGTGGACACTGTCATTCTAACAGTTCTGTGTGCACACCTCCATGTGGACACAGTCATTCTAACAGTTCAGTGTGCACACCTCCATGTGGGCACACTCATTCTAACAGTTCAGTGTGCACACCTCCACAGGGACACACTCATTCTAACAGTTCAGTGTGCACACCTCCATGTGGGCACACTCATTCTAACAGTTCAGTGTGCACACTTCCATGTGGATACACTCATTCTAACAATTCAGTGTGCACACCTCCATGTGGACACACTCATTCTAACAGTTCAGTGTGCACACCTCCACAGGGACACACTCATTCTAACAGTTCAGTGTTCACACCTCCACAGGGTACACTCATTCTAACAGTTCAGTGTGCACACCTCCATGTGGACACAAAAATTCTAACAGTTCAGTGTGCACACCTCCATGTGGACACACTCATTCTAACAGTTCAGTGTGCACACATCCATGTGGACACACTCATTCTAACAGTTCAGTGTGCACACCTCCATGTGGACAAATTCTAACAGTTCAATGTGCCCACCTCCATGTGGGCACACTCATTCTAACAGTTCAGTGTGCACACCTCCATGTGGACACACTCATTCTAACAGTTCAGTGTGCACACCTCCATGTGGGCACACTCATTCTAACAGTTCAGTGTGCCCACCTCCATGTGGACAAATTCTAACAGTTCAGTGTGCACAACTCCATGTGGACACACTCATTCTAACATTTCAGTGTGCACACCTCCATGTGGGCACACTCATTCTAACAGTTCAGTGTGCAAACCTCCATGTGGACACAGTCATTCTAACAGTTCAGTGTGCACAACTCCATGTGGGCACACTCATTCTAACAGTTCAGTGTGCCCACCTCCATGTGGACACACTCATTCTAACAGTTCAGTGTGCACAACTCCATGTGAGCACACTCATTCTAACAGTTCAGTGTGCACACCTCCACAGGGACACACTCATTCTAACAGTTCAGTGTGCACACCTCCATGTGGACACACTCATTCTAACAGTTCAGTGTGCACACCTCCATGTGGACACACTTATTCTAACAGTTCAGTGTGCACACCTCTACAGGGATACACTCATTCTAACAGTTCAGTGTGCACACCTCCATGTGGACACAGTCATCCTAACAGTTCAGTGTGCACACCTCCATGTAGACACAGTCATTCTAACAGTTCAGTGTGCACACCTCCATGTGGACACAGTCATTCTAACAGTTCAGGGTGCACAACTCTATGTGGGCACACTCATTCTAACAGTTCAGTGTGCACACCTCCGTGTGGACACACTCATTCTAACAGTTCAGTGTGCACACCTCCATGTGGGCCCACTCATTCTAACAGTTCAGTGTGCACACCTCCATGTGGGCACACTCATTCTAACAGTTCACTGTGCACACCTTCTTGTGGACACAATCATTGTAACAGTTCAGTGTGCACACCTCCATGTGGACACACCCATTCTAACAGTTCAGTGTGCACACCTCCATGTGGACACACTCATTCTAACAGTTCAGTGTGCACACCTCCATGTGGACACACCAATTTTAACAGTTCAGTGTGCACACCTCCATGTGGACACACTCATTCTAACAGTTCAGTGTGCACATATCCATGTGGACAAATTCTAACACTTCAGTGTGCACACCTCCATGTGGACACACTCATTCTAACATTTCAGTGTGCACACCTCCACAAGGACACACTCATTCTAACAGTTCAGTGTGCACACCTCCATGTGGACACTGTCATTCTAACAGTTCAGTGTGCACACCTCCATGTGGACAAATTCTAACACTTCAGTGTGCACACCTCCATGTGGACACACTCATTCTAACATTTCAGTGTGCACACCTCCATGTGGACACACTCATTCTAACAGTTCAGTGTGCACACCTCCATGTGGGCACACTCATTCTAACAGTTCAGTGTGCACACCTCCATGTGGGCACACTCATTCTAACAGTTCAGTGTGCACACCTCCATGTGGGCACACTCATTCTAACAGTTCAGTGTGCACACCTCCACAGGGACACACTCATTCTAACAGTTCAGTGTGCACACCTCCATGTGGACACACTCATTCTAACAGTTCAGTGTGCACACCTCCACAGGGACACACTCATTCTAACAGTTCAGTGTGCAAACCTCCATGTGGGCACACTCATTCTAACAGTTCAGTGTGCACACCTCCATGTGGACACACTTATTCTAACAGTTCACTGTGCACACCTCCATGTGGACACACTCATTCTAACAGTTCAATGTGCACACCTCCATGTGGGCACAGTCATTCTAACAGTTCAGTGTGCACACCTCCATGTGGGCACACTCATTCTAACAGTTCAGTGTGCACTCCTCCATGTGGACAAATTCTAACACTTCGGTGTGCACACCTCCATGTGGACACACTCATTCTAACATTTCAGTGTGCACACCTCCATGTGGACACATACATTCTAACAGTTCAGTGTGCACACCTCAATGTGGACACACTCATTCTAACAGTTAATTTTGCACACCTCCACAGGGATACACTCATTCTAACAGTTCAGTGTGCACACCTCCATGTGGACACACTCATTCTAACAGTTCAGTGTGCACACCTCCATGTGGACACACTCATTCTAACAGTTCAGTGTGCACACCTCCATGTGGACACAATCATTCTAACAGTTCACTGTGCACACCTCCATGTGGGCACACACATTCCAACAGTTCAGTGTGCACACCTCCATGTGGACACACTCATTCTAACAGTTCAGTGTGCACACCTCCATGTGGACACACTCATTCTAACATTTCGGTTTGCACACCTCCACAGGGTTACACTCATTCTAACAGTTCAGTGTGCACACCTCCATGTGAGCACACTCATTCTAACAGTTCAGTGTGCACACTTCCATGTGGGCACACTCATTCTAACAGTTCAGTGTGCACACCTCCATGTGGGCACAATCATTCTAACAGTTCAGTGTGCACACCTCCCTGTGGGCACACTCATTCTAACAGTTCATTGTGCACACCTCCATGTGGACACACACATTCTAACAGTTCAGTGTGCACACCTCCATGTGGGCACACTCATTCTAACAGTTCAGTGTACCCACCTCCATGTGGGCACACTCATTCTAACAGTTCAGTGTGCACACCTCCATGTGGACAAATTCTAACACTTCAGTGTGCACACCTCTATGTGGACACACTCATTCTAACATTTCAGTGTGCACACCTCCACAGGGACACACTCATTCTAACAGTTCAGTGTGCACACCTCCATGTGGGCACACTCATTCTAACAGTTCAGTGTGCACACCTCCATGTGGACTCACTCATTCTAACAGTTCAGTGTGCACACCTCCATGTGGACACACTCAATCTAACAGTTCAAAGTGCACACCTCCATGTGAACACAGTCATTCTATCAGTTCAGTGTGCACACCTCCATGTGGACACAATCATTCTAACAGTTCAGTGTGCACACCTCGATGTGGGCACACTCATTCCAACAGTTCAGTGTGCACAACTCCATGTGGACACACTCATTCCAGCAGTTCAGTGTTCTCACCTCCATGTGGGCACACTCATTCTAACAGTTCAGTGTGCAAACCTCCATGTGGACACACACATTCTAACAGTACAGTGTGCACACCTCCATGTGAACACACTCATTCTAACAGTTCAGTGTGCACACCCCCACAGGGACACACACATTCTAACAGTTCAGTGTGCACACCTCCATGTGGACACACTCATTCTAACAGTTCAGTGTGCACACCTCCATGTGGACACACTCATTCTAACAGTTCAGTGTGCACACCTCCACAGGGACACACTAATTCTAACAGTTCAGTGTGCACACCTCCATGTGGACACACTCATTCTAACAGTTCAGTGTGCACAACTCCATGTGCACACACATATTCTAACAGTTCAGTGTGCACAGCTCCATGTGGATACACTCATTCTAACAGTTCAAAGTGCACACCTCCATGTGGACACAGTCATTCTAACAGTTCAGTGTGCACACCTCCATGTGGACACAATCATTCTAACAGTTCAGTGTGCACACCTCCATGTGGGCACACTCGTTCCAACAGTTCAGTGTGCACACCTCCATGGGGACACACTCATTCTAACAGTTCAGTGTTCTGACCTCCATGTGGGCACACTCATTCGAACAGTTCAGTGTGCAAACCTCCATGTGGAAACACACATTCTAACAGTTCAGTGTGCACACCTCCAGGTGAACACACTCATTCTAACAGTTCAGTGTGCACACCTCCACAGGGACACACACATTCTAACAGTTCAGTGTACACAACTCCATGTTGACACAGTCATTCTAACAGTTCAGTGTGCAAACCTCCATGTGGACACAGTCATTCTAACAGTTCAGTGTGCACAACTCCATGTGGGCACACTCATTCTAACAGTTCAGTGTGCACACCTCCATGTGGACACACTCATTCTAACAGTTCAGTGTGCACAACTCCATGTGGGCACACTCATTCTAACAGTTCAGTGTGCACACCTCCATGTGGACACACTCATTCTAACAGTTCACCGTGCACACCTCCGTGTGGACACACTCATTCTAACAGTTCAGTGTGCACACCTCCATTTGGGCACACTCATTCTAACAGTTCAGTGTGCACACCTCCAAAGGGACACACTCAATCTAACAGTTCAGTGTGCACACATCCATGTGGACAAACTCATTCTAACAGTTCAGTGTGCACACCTCCATGTGGACACATACATTCTAACAGTTCAGTGTGCACACCTCAATGTGGACACACTCATTCTAACAGTTAATTTTGCACACCTCCACAGGGATACACTCATTCTAACAGTTCAGTGTGCACACCTCCATGTGGACACACTCATTCTAACAGTTCAGTGTGCACACCTCCATGTGGTCACAATCATTCTAACAGTTCAGTGTGCACACCTCCATGTGGGCACACTCATTCCAACAGTTCAGTGTGCACACCTCCATGTGGACACAGTCATTCTAACAGTTCAGTGTGCACAACTCTATGTGGGCACTTCATTCTAACAGTTCAGTGTGCACACCTCCATGTGGACACACTCATTCTAACAGTTCAGTGTGCTCACATCCATGTGGGCACACTCATTCTAACAGTTCAGTGTGCACACCTCCATGTGGGCACACTCATTCTAACAGTTCAGTGTGCACACCTCCATGTGGGCACACTCATTCTAACAGTTCACTGTGCACAACTTCATGTGGACACAATCATTCTAACAGTTCAGTGTGCACACCTCCATGTGGACACACCCATTCTAACAGTTCAGTGTGCACACCTCCATGTGGACACACTCATTCTAACAGTTCAGTGTGCACACCTCCATGTGGACACACCAATTTTAACAGTTCAGTGTGCACACCTCCATGTGGACACACTCATTCTAACAGTTCAGTGTGCACACCTCCATGTGGACAAATTCTAACACTTCAGTGTGCACACCTCCATGTGGACACACTCATTCTAACATTTCAGTGTGCACACCTCCACAAGGACACACTCATTCTAACAGTTCAGTGTGCACACCTCCATGTGGACACACTCATTCTAACAGTTCAGTGTTCTCACCTCCATGTGGGCACACTCATTCTAACAGTTCAGTGTGCAAACCTCCATGTGGAAACACACATTCTAACAGTTCAGTGTGCACACCACCATGTAAACACACTCATTCTAACAGTTCAGTGTTCACACCTCCATGTGGACACAATCATTCTAACAGTTCAGTGTGCACACCTCCATGTGGGCACACTCATTCTAACAGTTCAGTGTGCACACCTCCATGTGGACACACTCATTCTAACAGTTCTGTGTGCACACCTCCATGTGGGCACACTCATTCTAACAGTTCAGTGTGCACACCTCCATGTGAACACACTCATTCTAACAGTTCAGTGTGCACACCTCCACAGGGACACACACATTCTAACAGTTCAGTGTGCACACCTCCATGTGGACACAGTCATTCTAACTGTTCAGTGTGCAAACCTCCATGTGGACACAGTCATTCTAACAGTTCAGTGTGCACAACTCCATGGGGGCACACACATTCTAACAGTTCAGTGTGCAAACCTCCATGTGGACACACTCATTCTAACAGTTCAGTGTGCACAACTCCATGTGGGCACACTCATTCTAACAGTTCAGTGTGCACACCTCCATGTGGACACACTCATTCTAACAGTTCAGTGTGCACAACTCTATGTGGGCACACTCATTCTAACAGTTCAGTGTGCACACCTCCGTGTGGACACACTCATTCTAACAGTTCAGTGTGCACACCTCCATGTGGGCCCACTCATTCTAACAGTTCAGTGTGCACACCTCCATGTGGGCACACTCATTCTAACAGTTCAGTGTGCACACCTCCATGTGGGCTAACTCATTCTAACAGTTCACTGTGCACACCTTCATGTGGACACAATCAATCTAACAGTTCAGTGTGCACACCTCCATGTGGACACACCCATTCTAACAGTTCAGTGTGCACACCTCAATGTGGACACACTCATTCTAACAGTTCAGTGTGCACACCTCCATGTGGACACACCAATTCTAACAGTTCAGTGTGCACACCTCCATGTGGGCACACTCATTCTAACAGTTCAGTGTGCACACCTCCATGTGGACAAATTCTAACACTTCAGTGTGCACACCTCCATGTGGACACACTCATTCTAACAGTTCAGTGTGCACACCTCCACAGGGACACACTCATTCTAACAGTTCAGTGTGCACACATCCATGTGGACACACTCGTTCTAACAGTTCAAAGTGCACACCTCCATGTGGACACAGTCATTCTAACAGTTCAGTGTTCTCACCTCCATGTGGGCACACTCATTCTAACAGTTCAGTGTGCACATCTTCATGTGGACACACTCATTTAAACAGTTCAGTGTGCACACCTCCATGTGAACACACTCATTCTAACAGTTCAGTGTGCACACCTCCACAGGGACACACAAATTCTAACAGTTCAGTGTGCACACCTCCATGTGGGCACACTCATTCCAACAGTTCAGTGTGCACACCTCCATGTGGACACAGTCATTCTAACAGTTCAGTGTGCACAACTCTATGTGGGCACTTCATTCTAACAGTTCAGTGTGCACACCTCCATGTGGACACACTCATTCTAACAGTTCAGTGTGCTCACATCCATGTGGGCACACTCATTCTAACAGTTCAGTGTGCACACCTCCATGTGGGCACACTCATTCTAACAGTTCAGTGTGCACACCTCCATGTGGGCACACTCATTCTAACAGTTCACTGTGCACAACTTCATGTGGACACAATCATTCTAACAGTTCAGTGTGCACACCTCCATGTGGACACACCCATTCTAACAGTTCAGTGTGCACACCTCCATGTGGACACACTCATTCTAACAGTTCAGTGTGCACACCTCCATGTGGACACACCAATTTTAACAGTTCAGTGTGCACACCTCCATGTGGACACACTCATTCTAACAGTTCAGTGTGCACACCTCCATGTGGACAAATTCTAACACTTCAGTGTGCACACCTCCATGTGGACACACTCATTCTAACATTTCAGTGTGCACACCTCCACAAGGACACACTCATTCTAACAGTTCAGTGTGCACACCTCCATGTGGACACACTCATTCTAACAGTTCAGTGTTCTCACCTCCATGTGGGCACACTCATTCTAACAGTTCAGTGTGCAAACCTCCATGTGGAAACACACATTCTAACAGTTCAGTGTGCACACATCCATGTAAACACACTCATTCTAACAGTTCAGTGTTCACACCTCCATGTGGACACAATCATTCTAACAGTTCAGTGTGCACACCTCCATGTGGGCACACTCATTCTAACAGTTCAGTGTGCACACCTCCATGTGGACACACTCATTCTAACAGTTCTGTGTGCACACCTCCATGTGGGCACACTCATTCTAACAGTTCAGTGTGCACACCTCCATGTGAACACACTCATTCTAACAGTTCAGTGTGCACACCTCCACAGGGACACACACATTCTAACAGTTCAGTGTGCACACCTCCATGTGGACACAGTCATTCTAACTGTTCAGTGTGCAAACCTCCATGTGGACACAGTCATTCTAACAGTTCAGTGTGCACAACTCCATGGGGGCACACACATTCTAACAGTTCAGTGTGCAAACCTCCATGTGGACACACTCATTCTAACAGTTCAGTGTGCACAACTCCATGTGGGCACACTCATTCTAACAGTTCAGTGTGCACACCTCCATGTGGACACACTCATTCTAACAGTTCAGTGTGCACAACTCTATGTGGGCACACTCATTCTAACAGTTCAGTGTGCACACCTCCGTGTGGACACACTCATTCTAACAGTTCAGTGTGCACACCTCCATGTGGGCCCACTCATTCTAACAGTTCAGTGTGCACACCTCCATGTGGGCACACTCATTCTAACAGTTCAGTGTGCACACCTCCATGTGGGCTAACTCATTCTAACAGTTCACTGTGCACACCTTCATGTGGACACAATCAATCTAACAGTTCAGTGTGCACACCTCCATGTGGACACACCCATTCTAACAGTTCAGTGTGCACACCTCAATGTGGACACACTCATTCTAACAGTTCAGTGTGCACACCTCCATGTGGACACACCAATTCTAACAGTTCAGTGTGCACACCTCCATGTGGGCACACTCATTCTAACAGTTCAGTGTGCACACCTCCATGTGGACAAATTCTAACACTTCAGTGTGCACACCTCCATGTGGACACACTCATTCTAACAGTTCAGTGTGCACACCTCCACAGGGACACACTCATTCTAACAGTTCAGTGTGCACACCTCCATGTGGACACACTCGTTCTAACAGTTCAAAGTGCACACCTCCTTGTGGACACAGTCATTCTAACAGTTCAGTGTTCTCACCTCCATGTGGGCACACTCATTCTAACAGATCAGTGTGCACATCTTCATGTGGACACACTCATTTAAGCAGTTCAGTGTGCACACCTCCATGTGAACACACTCATTCTAACAGTTCAGTGTGCACACCTCCACAGGGACACACAAATTCTAACAGTTCAGTGTGCACACCTCCATGTGGACACAGTCATTATAACAGTTCAGTGTGCAAACCTCCATGTGGACACAGTCATTCTAACAGTTCAGTGTGCACACCTCCATGTGGACACACTCATTCTAACAGTTCAGTGTGGACACCTCCATGTGGACACACTCATTCTAACAGTTCAGTGTGCACAACTCCATGTGGGCACACTCATTCTAACAGTTCAGTGTGCACACCTCCATGTGGACACACTCATTCTAACAGTTCAGTGTGCACACCTCCATGTGGGCACACTCATTCTAACAGTTCAGTGTGCACACCTCCAAAGGGACACACTCATTCTAACAGTTCAGTGTGCACACCTCCATGTGGACACACTCATTCTAACAGTTCAGTGTGCACACCTCCATGTGGACACACTCATTCTACCAGTTCAGTGTGCACACCTCCATGTGGACACACTCATTCTAACAGTTCAGTGTGCACACCTCCATGTGGGCACACTCATTCTAACAGTTCAGTGTGCACACCTCCAAAGGGACACACTCATTCTAACAGTTCAGTGTGCACACCTCCATGTGGACACACTCATTCTAACAGTTCAGTGTGCACACCTCCATGTGGACACACTCATTCTACCAGTTCAGTGTGCACACCTCCATGTGGACACACTCATTCTAACAGTTCAGTTTGCACACCTCCACAGGGATACACTCATTCTAACAGTTCAGTGTGCACACCTCCATGTGGACACTGTCATTCTAACAGTTCTGTGTGCACACCTCCATGTGGACACAGTCATTCTAACAGTTCAGTGTGCACACCTCCATGTGGGCACACTCATTCTAACAGTTCAGTGTGCACACCTCCATGTGGACACACTCATTCTAACAGTTCAGTGTGCACACCTCCATGTGGGCACACTCATTCTAACAGTTCAGTGTGCACACCTCCATGTGGACACACTCATTCTAACAGTTCAGTGTGCACACCTCCATGTGGGCACACTCATTCTAACAGTTCAGTGTGCACACCTCCATGTCTACACACCCATTCTAACAGTTCAGTGTGCACACCTCCATGTGGACACAACAATTCTAACAGTTCAGTGTGCACACCTCCATGTGGACACATTCATTCTAACAGTTCAGTGTGCACACATCCATGTGGACACACTCATTCTAACAGTTCAGTGTGCACACCTCCATGTGGACAAATTCTAACAGTTCAATGTGCCCACCTCCATGTGGGCACACTCATTCTAACAGTTCAGTGTGCACACCTCCATGTGGACACACTCATTCTAACAGTTCAGTGTGCACACCTCCATGTGGGCACACTCATTCTAACAGTTCAGTGTGCCCACCTCCATGTGGACAAATTCTAACAGTTCAGTGTGCACAACTCCATGTGGACACACTCATTCTAACATTTCAGTGTGCACACCTCCATGTGGGCACACTCATTCTAACAGTTCAGTGTGCAAACCTCCATGTGGACACAGTCATTCTAACAGTTCAGTGTGCACAACTCCATGTGGGCACACTCATTCTAACAGTTCAGTGTGCCCACCTCCATGTGGACACACTCATTCTAACAGTTCAGTGTGCACAACTCCATGTGGGCACACTCATTCTAACAGTTCAGTGTGCACACCTCCACAGGGACACACTCATTCTAACAGTTCAGTGTGCACACCTCCATGTGGACACACTCATTCTAAGAGTTCAGTGTGCACACCTCCATGTGGACACACTTATTCTAACAGTTCAGTGTGCACACCTCCACAGGGATACACTCATTCTAACAGTTCAGTGTGCACACCTCCATGTGGACACAGTCATCCTAACAGTTCAGTGTGCACACCTCCATGTAGACACAGTCATTCTAACAGTTCAGTGTGCACACCTCCATGTGGACACAGTCATTCTAACAGTTCAGTGTGCACAACTCTATGTGGGCACACTCATTCTAACAGTTCAGTGTGCACACCTCCGTGTGGACACACTCATTCTAACAGTTCAGTGTGCACACCTCCATGTGGGCACACTCATTCTAACAGTTCAGTGTGCACACCTCCATGTGGGCAAACTCATTCTAACAGTTCAGTGTGCACAACTCCATGTGGGCACACTCATTCTAACAGTTCAGTTTGCACACCTCCATGTGGGCACACTCATTCTAACAGTTCATTGTGCACACCTACATGTGGGCACACTCATTCTAACAGTTCAGTGTGCACACCTCCATGTGGGCTAACTCATTCTAACAGTTCACTGTGCACACCTTCATGTGGACACAATCAATCTAACAGTTCAGTGTGCACACCTCCATGTGGACACACCCATTCTAACAGTTCAGTGTGCACACCTCAATGTGGACACACTCATTCTAACAGTTCAGTGTGCACACCTCCATGTGGACACACCAATTCTAACAGTTCAGTGTGCACACCTCCATGTGGGCACACTCATTCTAACAGTTCAGTGTGCACACCTCCATGTGGACAAATTATAACACTTCAGTGTGCACACCTCCATGTGGACACACTCATTCTAACATTTCAGTGTGCACACCTCCACAGGGACACACTCATTCTAACAGTTCAGTGTGCACACCTCCATGTGGGCACACTCATTCTAACAGTTCAGTGTGCACACCTCCATGTGGACACACTCATTCTAACAGTTCAGTGTGCACACCTCCATGTGGGCACACTCATTCTAACAGTTCAGTGTGCACACCTCCATGTGGACACACCCATTCTAACAGTTCAGTGTGCACACCTCCATGTCTACACACCAATTCTAACAGTTCAGTGTGCACACCTCCATGTGGACACAACAATTCTAATAGTTCAGTGTGCACACCTCCATGTGCACACACTCATTCTAACAGTTCAGTGTGCACACATCCATGTGGACACACTCTTTCTAACAGTTCAGTGTGCACACCTCCATGTGGACAAATTCTAACAGTTCAATGTGCCCACCTCCATGTGGGCACACTCATTCTAACAGTTCAGTGTGCACACCTCCATGTGGACACACTCATTCTAACAGTTCAGTGTGCACACCTCCATGTGGGCACACTCATTCTAACAGTTCAGTGTGCCCACCTCCATGTGGACAAATTCTAACAGTTCAGTGTGCACAACTCCATGTGGACACACTCATTCTAACATTTCAGTGTGCACACCTCCATGTGGGCACACTCATTCTAACAGTTCAGTGTGCAAAACTCCATGTGGACACAGTCATTCTAACAGTTCAGTGTTCACAACTCCATGTGGGCACACTCATTCTAACAGTTCAGTGTGCCCACCTCCATGTGGACACACTCATTCTAACAGTTCAGTGTGCACAACTCCATGTGGACACACCAATTTTAACAGTTCAGTGTGCACACCTCCCTGTGGACACACTCATTCTAACAGTTCAGTGTGCACATATCCATGTGGACAAATTCTAACACTTCAGTGTGCACACCTCCATGTGGACACACTCATTCTAACATTTCAGTGTGCACACCTCCACAAGGACACACTCATTCTAACAGTTCAGTGTGCACACCTCCATGTGGACACTGTCATTCTAACAGTTCAGTGTGCACACCTCCATGTGGACAAATTCTAACACTTCAGTGTGCACACCTCCATGTGGACACACTCATTCTAACATTTCAGTGTGCACACCTCCATGTGGACACACTCATTCTAACAGTTCAGTGTGCACACCTTCATGTGGGCACACTCATTCTAACAGTTCAGTGTGCTCACCTCCATGTGGGCACACTCATTCTAACAGTTCAGTGTGCACACCTCCATGTGGGCACACTCATTCTAACAGTTCAGTGTGCACACCTCCAAAGGGACACACTCATTCTAACAGTTCAGTGTGCACACCTCCATGTGGACACACTCATTCTAACAGTTCAGTGTGCACACCTCCACAGGGACACACTCATTCTAACAGTTCAGTGTGCACACCTCCATGTGGGCACACTCATTCTAACAGTTCAGTGTGCACACCTCCATGTGGACACACTTATTCTAACAGTTCACTGTGCACAACTCCATGTGGACACACTCATTCTAACAGTTCAATGTGCACACCTCCATGTGGGCACAGTCATTCTAACAGTTCAGTGTGCACACCTCCATGTGGGCACACTCATTCTAACAGTTCAGTGTGCACTCCTCCATGTGGACAAATTCTAACACTTCGGTGTGCACACCTCCATGTGGACACACTCATTCTAACATTTCAGTGTACACACCTCCACAGGGACACACTCATTCTAACAGTTCACTGTGCACACCTCCACAGGGACACACTCATTCTAACATTTCAGTGTGCACACCTGCATGTGGACACATTCTAACAGTTCAGTGTGCACACCTCCATGTGGACACACTCATTCTAACAGTTCAGTGTGCACAACTCCATGTGGACATAATCATTCTAACAGTTCAGTGTGCACACCTCCATGTGGACACATCCTAAAAGTTCATTGTGCACACCTCCATGTGGACACACTCATTCTAACAGTTCAGTGTGCACACCTCCATGTGGTCACACTCAATCTAACAGTTCAGTGTGCACACCTCCATGTGGACACACTCATTCTAACAGTTCAGTGTGCACACCTCCATGTGGACACACTCATTCTAACAATACAGTGTGCACACCTCCATGTGGACATATTCTAACAGTTCAGTGTGCACACCTCCAAGTGGGCACACTCATTCCAAAAGTTCAGTGTGGCCACCTCCATGCTTACACACTCATTCTAACAGTTCAGTGTGCACACCTCCATGTGGACACAGTCATTCTAACAGTTCAGTGTGCACACCTCCATGTGGACGCTATCATTCTAACAGTTCAGTGTACACAACTCCATGTGGGCACACTCATTCTAACAGTTCAGTGTGCACACCTCCATGTGGACACAATCATTCTAACAGTTCAGTGTGCACTCCTCCATGTGGGCACACTCATTCTAACAGTTAAGTGTACACACCTCCATGTGAACACACACATTCTAACAGTTCAGTGTGCACACCTACATGCGGACACAATCATTCTAACAGTTCAGTGTGCACACATCCACAGGGACACACTCATTCTAACAGTTCAGTGTGAACACCTCCATGTGGGCACAGTCATTCTAACAGTTCAATGTGCACACCTCCATGTGGACACAGTCATTCTAACAGTTCAGTGTGCACACCTCCATGTGGACACACTCATTCTAACAGTTCAGTGTGCACACCTCCATGTGGGCACACTCATTCTAACAGTTCAGTGTGCAAACCTCCATGTGGACACACTCATTCTCACAGTTCAGTGTGCACACCTCCATGTGGACACACTCATTCTAACAGTTCAGTGTGCACACCTCCATGTGGACACACTCAT
Source organism: Peromyscus eremicus (assembly GCF_949786415.1). NCBI lineage: Eukaryota > Metazoa > Chordata > Mammalia > Rodentia > Cricetidae > Peromyscus > Peromyscus eremicus. The sequence continues at coordinate 22,555 of NW_026736035.1, forward strand.
TCTAACAGTTCAGTGTGCACAACTCCATGTGGACACACTCATTCTAACAATACATTGTGCACACCTACATGTGGACATATTCTAACAGTTCAGTGTGCACACCTCCATGTGGGCACACTCATTCTAATAGTTCAGTGTGCACATCTCCACAGGGATACACTAATTCTAACAGTTCAGTGTGCACACCTCCATGTGGACACACTCATTCTAACAGTTCAGTGTGCACACCTCCATGTGAACACACTCATTCTACCAGTTCAGTGTGCACACCTCCATGTGGACACACTCATTCTAACAGTTCAGTGTGCACACCTCCATGTGGGCACACTCATTCTAACAGTTCAGTGTGCACACCTCCAAAGGGACACACTCATTCTAACAGTTCAGTGTGCACACCTCCATGTGGACACACTCATTCTAACAGTTCAGTGTGCACACCTCCATGTGGACACACTCATTCTACCAGTTCAGTGTGCACACCTCCATGTGGACACACTCATTCTAACAGTTCAGTTTGCACACCTCCACAGGGATACACTCATTCTAACAGTTCAGTGTGCACACCTCCATGTGGACACTGTCATTCTAACAGTTCTGTGTGCACACCTCCATGTGGACACAGTCATTCTAACAGTTCAGTGTGCACACCTCCATGTGGGCACACTCATTCTAACAGTTCAGTGTGCACACCTCCATGTGGACACACTCATTCTAACAGTTCAGTGTGCACACCTCCATGTGGGCACACTCATTCTAACAGTTCAGTGTGCACACCTCCATGTGGACACACTCATTCTAACAGTTCAGTGTGCACACCTCCATGTGGGCACACTCATTCTAACAGTTCAGTGTGCACACCTCCATGTCTACACACCCATTCTAACAGTTCAGTGTGCACACCTCCATGTGGACACAACAATTCTAACAGTTCAGTGTGCACACCTCCATGTGGACACATTCATTCTAACAGTTCAGTGTGCACACATCCATGTGGACACACTCATTCTAACAGTTCAGTGTGCACACCTCCATGTGGACAAATTCTAACAGTTCAATGTGCCCACCTCCATGTGGGCACACTCATTCTAACAGTTCAGTGTGCACACCTCCATGTGGACACACTCATTCTAACAGTTCAGTGTGCACACCTCCATGTGGGCACACTCATTCTAACAGTTCAGTGTGCCCACCTCCATGTGGACAAATTCTAACAGTTCAGTGTGCACAACTCCATGTGGACACACTCATTCTAACATTTCAGTGTGCACACCTCCATGTGGGCACACTCATTCTAACAGTTCAGTGTGCAAACCTCCATGTGGACACAGTCATTCTAACAGTTCAGTGTGCACAACTCCATGTGGGCACACTCATTCTAACAGTTCAGTATGCCCACCTCCATGTGGACACACTCATTCTAACAGTTCAGTGTGCACAACTCCATGTGGGCACACTCATTCTAACAGTTCAGTGTGCACACCTCCACAGGGACACACTCATTCTAACAGTTCAGTGTGCACACCTCCATGTGGACACACTCATTCTAACAGTTCAGTGTGCACACCTCCATGTGGACACACTTATTCTAACAGTTCAGTGTGCACACCTCCACAGGGATACACTCATTCTAACAGTTCAGTGTGCACACCTCCATGTGGACACAGTCATCCTAACAGTTCAGTGTGCACACCTCCATGTAGACACAGTCATTCTAACAGTTCAGTGTGCACACCTCCATGTGGACACAGTCATTCTAACAGTTCAGTGTGCACAACTCTATGTGGGCACACTCATTCTAACAGTTCAGTGTGCACACCTCCGTGTGGACACACTCATTCTAACAGTTCAGTGTGCACACCTCCATGTGGGCACACTCATTCTAACAGTTCAGTGTGCACACCTCCATGTGGGCAAACTCATTCTAACAGTTCAGTGTGCACAACTCCATGTGGGCACACTCATTCTAACAGTTCAGTTTGCACACCTCCATGTGGGCACACTCATTCTAACAGTTCATTGTGCACACCTACATGTGGGCACACTCATTCTAACAGTTCAGTGTGCACACCTCCATGTGGGCTAACTCATTCTAACAGTTCACTGTGCACACCTTCATGTGGACACAATCAATCTAACAGTTCAGTGTGCACACCTCCATGTGGACACACCCATTCTAACAGTTCAGTGTGCACACCTCAATGTGGACACACTCATTCTAACAGTTCAGTGTGCACACCTCCATGTGGACACACCAATTCTAACAGTTCAGTGTGCACACCTCCATGTGGGCACACTCATTCTAACAGTTCAGTGTGCACACCTCCATGTGGACAAATTATAACACTTCAGTGTGCACACCTCCATGTGGACACACTCATTCTAACATTTCAGTGTGCACACCTCCACAGGGACACACTCATTCTAACAGTTCAGTGTGCACACCTCCATGTGGACACACTCGTTCTAACAGTTCAAAGTGCACACCTCCATGTGGACACAGTCATTCTAACAGTTCAGTGTTCTCACCTCCATGTGGGCACACTCATTCTAACAGTTCAGTGTGCACACCTTCATGTGGACACACTCATTTAAACAGGTCAGTGTGCACACCTCCATGTGAACACACTCATTCTAACAGTTCAGTGTGCACACCTCCACAGGGACACACAAATTCTAACAGTTCAGTGTGCACACCTCCATGTGGACACAGTCATTATAACAGTTCAGTGTGCAAACCTCCATGTGGACACAGTCATTCTAACAGTTCAGTGTGCACAACTCCATGTGGACACACTCATTCTAACAGTTCAGTGTGCACACCTCCATGTGGACACACTCATTCTAACAGTTCAGGGTGCACAACTCCATGTGGGCACACTCATTCTAACAGTTCAGTGTGCACACCTCCATGTGGACACACTCATTCTAACAGTTCAGTGTGCACACCTCCATGTGGGCACACTCATTCTAACAGTTCAGTGTGCACACCTCCAAAGGGACACACTCATTCTAACAGTTCAGTGTGCACACCTCCATGTGGACACACTCATTCTAACAGTTCAGTGTGCACACCTCCATGTGGACACACTCATTCTACCAGTTCAGTGTGCACACCTCCATGTGGACACACTCATTCTAACAGTTCAGTGTGCACACCTCCATGTGGGCACACTCATTCTAACAGTTCAGTGTGCACACCTCCAAAGGGACACACTCATTCTAACAGTTCAGTGTGCACACCTCCATGTGGACACACTCATTCTAACAGTTCAGTGTGCACACCTCCATGTGGACACACTCATTCTAACAGTTCAGTGTGCACACCTCCATGTGGACACAGTCATTCTAACAGTTCAGTGTGCACAACTCTATGTGGGCACTTCATTCTAACAGTTCAGTGTGCACACCTCCATGTGGACACACTCATTCTAACAGTTCAGTGTGCTCACATCCATGTGGGCACACTCATTCTAACAGTTCAGTGTGCACACCTCCATGTGGGCACACTCATTCTAACAGTTCAGTGTGCACACCTCCATGTGGGCACACTCATTCTAACAGTTCACTGTGCACAACTTCATGTGGACACAATCATTCTAACAGTTCAGTGTGCACACCTCCATGTGGACACACCCATTCTAACAGTTCAGTGTGCACACCTCCATGTGGACACACTCATTCTAACAGTTCAGTGTGCACACCTCCATGTGGACACACCAATTTTAACAGTTCAGTGTGCACACCTCCATGTGGACACACTCATTCTAACAGTTCAGTGTGCACACCTCCATGTGGACAAATTCTAACACTTCAGTGTGCACACCTCCATGTGGACACACTCATTCTAACATTTCAGTGTGCACACCTCCACAAGGACACACTCATTCTAACAGTTCAGTGTGCACACCTCCATGTGGACACACTCATTCTAACAGTTCAGTGTTCTCACCTCCATGTGGGCACACTCATTCTAACAGTTCAGTGTGCAAACCTCCATGTGGAAACACACATTCTAACAGTTCAGTGTGCACACCTCCATGTAAACACACTCATTCTAACAGTTCAGTGTTCACACCTCCATGTGGACACAATCATTCTAACAGTTCAGTGTGCACACCTCCATGTGGGCACACTCATTCTAACAGTTCAGTGTGCACACCTCCATGTGGACACACTCATTCTAACAGTTCTGTGTGCACACCTCCATGTGGGCACACTCATTCTAACAGTTCAGTGTGCACACCTCCATGTGAACACACTCATTCTAACAGTTCAGTGTGCACACCTCCACAGGGACACACACATTCTAACAGTTCAGTGTGCACACCTCCATGTGGACACAGTCATTCTAACTGTTCAGTGTGCAAACCTCCATGTGGACACAGTCATTCTAACAGTTCAGTGTGCACAACTCCATGGGGGCACACACATTCTAACAGTTCAGTGTGCAAACCTCCATGTGGACACACTCATTCTAACAGTTCAGTGTGCACAACTCCATGTGGGCACACTCATTCTAACAGTTCAGTGTGCACACCTCCATGTGGACACACTCATTCTAACAGTTCAGTGTGCACAACTCTATGTGGGCACACTCATTCTAACAGTTCAGTGTGCACACCTCCGTGTGGACACACTCATTCTAACAGTTCAGTGTGCACACCTCCATGTGGGCCCACTCATTCTAACAGTTCAGTGTGCACACCTCCATGTGGGCACACTCATTCTAACAGTTCAGTGTGCACACCTCCATGTGGGCTAACTCATTCTAACAGTTCACTGTGCACACCTTCATGTGGACACAATCAATCTAACAGTTCAGTGTGCACACCTCCATGTGGACACACCCATTCTAACAGTTCAGTGTGCACACCTCAATGTGGACACACTCATTCTAACAGTTCAGTGTGCACACCTCCATGTGGACACACCAATTCTAACAGTTCAGTGTGCACACCTCCATGTGGGCACACTCATTCTAACAGTTCAGTGTGCACACCTCCATGTGGACAAATTCTAACACTTCAGTGTGCACACCTCCATGTGGACACACTCATTCTAACAGTTCAGTGTGCACACCTCCACAGGGACACACTCATTCTAACAGTTCAGTGTGCACACCTCCATGTGGACACACTCGTTCTAACAGTTCAAAGTGCACACCTCCATGTGGACACAGTCATTCTAACAGTTCAGTGTTCTCACCTCCATGTGGGCACACTCATTCTAACAGTTCAGTGTGCACATCTTCATGTGGACACACTCATTTAAACAGTTCAGTGTGCACACCTCCATGTGAACACACTCATTCTAACAGTTCAGTGTGCACACCTCCACAGGGACACACAAATTCTAACAGTTCAGTGTGCACACCTCCATGTGGGCACACTCATTCCAACAGTTCAGTGTGCACACCTCCATGTGGACACAGTAATTCTAACAGTTCAGTGTGCACAACTCTATGTGGGCACTTCATTCTAACAGTTCAGTGTGCACACCTCCATGTGGACACACTCATTCTAACAGTTCAGTGTGCTCACATCCATGTGGGCACACTCATTCTAACAGTTCAGTGTGCACACCTCCATGTGGGCACACTCATTCTAACAGTTCAGTGTGCACACCTCCATGTGGGCACACTCATTCTAACAGTTCACTGTGCACAACTTCATGTGGACACAATCATTCTAACAGTTCAGTGTGCACACCTCCATGTGGACACACCCATTCTAACAGTTCAGTGTGCACACCTCCATGTGGACACACTCATTCTAACAGTTCAGTGTGCACACCTCCATGTGGACACACCAATTTTAACAGTTCAGTGTGCACACCTCCATGTGGACACACTCATTCTAACAGTTCAGTGTGCACACCTCCATGTGGACAAATTCTAACACTTCAGTGTGCACACCTCCATGTGGACACACTCATTCTAACATTTCAGTGTGCACACCTCCACAAGGACACACTCATTCTAACAGTTCAGTGTGCACACCTCCATGTGGACACACTCATTCTAACAGTTCAGTGTTCTCACCTCCATGTGGGCACACTCATTCTAACAGTTCAGTGTGCAAACCTCCATGTGGAAACACACATTCTAACAGTTCAGTGTGCACACCTCCATGTAAACACACTCATTCTAACAGTTCAGTGTTCACACCTCCATGTGGACACAATCATTCTAACAGTTCAGTGTGCACACCTCCATGTGGGCACACTCATTCTAACAGTTCAGTGTGCACACCTCCATGTGGACACACTCATTCTAACAGTTCTGTGTGCACACCTCCATGTGGGCACACTCATTCTAACAGTTCAGTGTGCACACCTCCATGTGAACACACTCATTCTAACAGTTCAGTGTGCACACCTCCACAGGGACACACACATTCTAACAGTTCAGTGTGCACACCTCCATGTGGACACAGTCATTCTAACTGTTCAGTGTGCAAACCTCCATGTGGACACAGTCATTCTAACAGTTCAGTGTGCACAACTCCATGGGGGCACACACATTCTAACAGTTCAGTGTGCAAACCTCCATGTGGACACACTCATTCTAACAGTTCAGTGTGCACAACTCCATGTGGGCACACTCATTCTAACAGTTCAGTGTGCACACCTCCATGTGGACACACTCATTCTAACAGTTCAGTGTGCACACCTCCACAGGGACACACAAATTCTAACAGTTCAGTGTGCACACCTCCATGTGGGCACACTCATTCCAACAGTTCAGTGTGCACACCTCCATGTGGACACAGTCATTCTAACAGTTCAGTGTGCACAACTCTATGTGGGCACTTCATTCTAACAGTTCAGTGTGCACACCTCCATGTGGACACACTCATTCTAACAGTTCAGTGTGCTCACATCCATGTGGGCACACTCATTCTAACAGTTCAGTGTGCACACCTCCATGTGGGCACACTCATTCTAACAGTTCAGTGTGCACACCTCCATGTGGGCACACTCATTCTAACAGTTCACTGTGCACAACTTCATGTGGACACAATCATTCTAACAGTTCAGTGTGCACACCTCCATGTGGACACACCCATTCTAACAGTTCAGTGTGCACACCTCCATGTGGACACACTCATTCTAACAGTTCAGTGTGCACACCTCCATGTGGACACACCAATTTTAACAGTTCAGTGTGCACACCTCCATGTGGACACACTCATTCTAACAGTTCAGTGTGCACACCTCCATGTGGACAAATTCTAACACTTCAGTGTGCACACCTCCATGTGGACACACTCATTCTAACATTTCAGTGTGCACACCTCCACAAGGACACACTCATTCTAACAGTTCAGTGTGCACACCTCCATGTGGACACACTCATTCTAACAGTTCAGTGTTCTCACCTCCATGTGGGCACACTCATTCTAACAGTTCAGTGTGCAAACCTCCATGTGGAAACACACATTCTAACAGTTCAGTGTGCACACCTCCATGTAAACACACTCATTCTAACAGTTCAGTGTTCACACCTCCATGTGGACACAATCATTCTAACAGTTCAGTGTGCACACCTCCATGTGGGCACACTCATTCTAACAGTTCAGTGTGCACACCTCCATGTGGACACACTCATTCTAACAGTTCTGTGTGCACACCTCCATGTGGGCACACTCATTCTAACAGTTCAGTGTGCACACCTCCATGTGAACACACTCATTCTAACAGTTCAGTGTGCACACCTCCACAGGGACACACACATTCTAACAGTTCAGTGTGCACACCTCCATGTGGACACAGTCATTCTAACTGTTCAGTGTGCAAACCTCCATGTGGACACAGTCATTCTAACAGTTCAGTGTGCACAACTCCATGGGGGCACACACATTCTAACAGTTCAGTGTGCAAACCTCCATGTGGACACACTCATTCTAACAGTTCAGTGTGCACAACTCCATGTGGGCACACTCATTCTAACAGTTCAGTGTGCACACCTCCATGTGGACACACTCATTCTAACAGTTCAGTGTGCACACCTCCACAGGGACACACAAATTCTAACAGTTCAGTGTGCACACCTCCATGTGGGCACACTCATTCCAACAGTTCAGTGTGCACACCTCCATGTGGACACAGTCATTCTAACAGTTCAGTGTGCACAACTCTATGTGGGCACTTCATTCTAACAGTTCAGTGTGCACACCTCCATGTGGACACACTCATTCTAACAGTTCAGTGTGCTCACATCCATGTGGGCACACTCATTCTAACAGTTCAGTGTGCACACCTCCATGTGGGCACACTCATTCTAACAGTTCAGTGTGCACACCTCCATGTGGGCACACTCATTCTAACAGTTCACTGTGCACAACTTCATGTGGACACAATCATTCTAACAGTTCAGTGTGCACACCTCCATGTGGACACACCCATTCTAACAGTTCAGTGTGCACACCTCCATGTGGACACACTCATTCTAACAGTTCAGTGTGCACACCTCCATGTGGACACACCAATTTTAACAGTTCAGTGTGCACACCTCCATGTGGACACACTCATTCTAACAGTTCAGTGTGCACACCTCCATGTGGACAAATTCTAACACTTCAGTGTGCACACCTCCATGTGGACACACTCATTCTAACATTTCAGTGTGCACACCTCCACAAGGACACACTCATTCTAACAGTTCAGTGTGCACACCTCCATGTGGACACACTCATTCTAACAGTTCAGTGTTCTCACCTCCATGTGGGCACACTCATTCTAACAGTTCAGTGTGCAAACCTCCATGTGGAAACACACATTCTAACAGTTCAGTGTGCACACCTCCATGTAAACACACTCATTCTAACAGTTCAGTGTTCACACCTCCATGTGGACACAATCATTCTAACAGTTCAGTGTGCACACCTCCATGTGGGCACACTCATTCTAACAGTTCAGTGTGCAGACCTCCATGTGGACACACTCATTCTAACAGTTCTGTGTGCACACCTCCATGTGGGCACACTCATTCTAACAGTTCAGTGTGCACACCTCCATGTGAACACACTCATTCTAACAGTTCAGTGTGCACACCTCCACAGGGACACACACATTCTAACAGTTCAGTGTGCACACCTCCATGTGGACACAGTCATTCTAACTGTTCAGTGTGCAAACCTCCATGTGGACACAGTCATTCTAACAGTTCAGTGTGCACAACTCCATGGGGGCACACACATTCTAACAGTTCAGTGTGCAAACCTCCATGTGGACACACTCATTCTAACAGTTCAGTGTGCACAACTCCATGTGGGCACACTCATTCTAACAGTTCAGTGTGCACACCTCCATGTGGACACACTCATTCTAACAGTTCAGTGTGCACAACTCTATGTGGGCACACTCATTCTAACAGTTCAGTGTGCACACCTCCGTGTGGACACACTCATTCTAACAGTTCAGTGTGCACACCTCCATGTGGGCCCACTCATTCTAACAGTTCAGTGTGCACACCTCCATGTGGGCACACTCATTCTAACAGTTCAGTGTGCACACCTCCATGTGGGCTAACTCATTCTAACAGTTCACTGTGCACACCTTCATGTGGACACAATCAATCTAACAGTTCAGTGTGCACACCTCCATGTGGACACACCCATTCTAACAGTTCAGTGTGCACACCTCAATGTGGACACACTCATTCTAACAGTTCAGTGTGCACACCTCCATGTGGACACACCAATTCTAACAGTTCAGTGTGCACACCTCCATGTGGGCACACTCATTCTAACAGTTCAGTGTGCACACCTCCATGTGGACAAATTCTAACACTTCAGTGTGCACACCTCCATGTGGACACACTCATTCTAACAGTTCAGTGTGCACACCTCCACAGGGACACACTCATTCTAACAGTTCAGTGTGCACACCTCCATGTGGACACACTCGTTCTAACAGTTCAAAGTGCACACCTCCTTGTGGACACAGTCATTCTAACAGTTCAGTGTTCTCACCTCCATGTGGGCACACTCATTCTAACAGTTCAGTGTGCACATCTTCATGTGGACACACTCATTTAAGCAGTTCAGTGTGCACACCTCCATGTGAACACACTCATTCTAACAGTTCAGTGTGCACACCTCCACAGGGACACACAAATTCTAACAGTTCAGTGTGCACACCTCCATGTGGACACAGTCATTATAACAGTTCAGTGTGCAAACCTCCATGTGGACACAGTCATTCTAACAGTTCAGTGTGCACACCTCCATGTGGACACACTCATTCTAACAGTTCAGTGTGGACACCTCCATGTGGACACACTCATTCTAACAGTTCAGTGTGCACAACTCCATGTGGGCACACTCATTCTAACAGTTCAGTGTGCACACCTCCATGTGGACACACTCATTCTAACAGTTCAGTGTGCACACCTCCATGTGGGCACACTCATTCTAACAGTTCAGTGTGCACACCTCCAAAGGGACACACTCATTCTAACAGTTCAGTGTGCACACCTCCATGTGGACACACTCATTCTAACAGTTCAGTGTGCACACCTCCATGTGGACACACTCATTCTACCAGTTCAGTGTGCACACCTCCATGTGGACACACTCATTCTAACAGTTCAGTGTGCACACCTCCATGTGGGCACACTCATTCTAACAGTTCAGTGTGCACACCTCCAAAGGGACACACTCATTCTAACAGTTCAGTGTGCACACCTCCATGTGGACACACTCATTCTAACAGTTCAGTGTGCACACCTCCATGTGGACACACTCATTCTACCAGTTCAGTGTGCACACCTCCATGTGGACACACTCATTCTAACAGTTCAGTTTGCACACCTCCACAGGGATACACTCATTCTAACAGTTCAGTGTGCACACCTCCATGTGGACACTGTCATTCTAACAGTTCTGTGTGCACACCTCCATGTGGACACAGTCATTCTAACAGTTCAGTGTGCACACCTCCATGTGGGCACACTCATTCTAACAGTTCAGTGTGCACACCTCCATGTGGACACACTCATTCTAACAGTTCAGTGTGCACACCTCCATGTGGGCACACTCATTCTAACAGTTCAGTGTGCACACCTCCATGTGGACACACTCATTCTAACAGTTCAGTGTGCACACCTCCATGTGGGCACACTCATTCTAACAGTTCAGTGTGCACACCTCCATGTCTACACACCCATTCTAACAGTTCAGTGTGCACACCTCCATGTGGACACAACAATTCTAACAGTTCAGTGTGCACACCTCCATGTGGACACATTCATTCTAACAGTTCAGTGTGCACACATCCATGTGGACACACTCATTCTAACAGTTCAGTGTGCACACCTCCATGTGGACAAATTCTAACAGTTCAATGTGCCCACCTCCATGTGGGCACACTCATTCTAACAGTTCAGTGTGCACACCTCCATGTGGACACACTCATTCTAACAGTTCAGTGTGCACACCTCCATGTGGGCACACTCATTCTAACAGTTCAGTGTGCCCACCTCCATGTGGACAAATTCTAACAGTTCAGTGTGCACAACTCCATGTGGACACACTCATTCTAACATTTCAGTGTGCACACCTCCATGTGGGCACACTCATTCTAACAGTTCAGTGTGCAAACCTCCATGTGGACACAGTCATTCTAACAGTTCAGTGTGCACAACTCCATGTGGGCACACTCATTCTAACAGTTCAGTGTGCCCACCTCCATGTGGACACACTCATTCTAACAGTTCAGTGTGCACAACTCCATGTGGGCACACTCATTCTAACAGTTCAGTGTGCACACCTCCACAGGGACACACTCATTCTAACAGTTCAGTGTGCACACCTCCATGTGGACACACTCATTCTAAGAGTTCAGTGTGCACACCTCCATGTGGACACACTTATTCTAACAGTTCAGTGTGCACACCTCCACAGGGATACACTCATTCTAACAGTTCAGTGTGCACACCTCCATGTGGACACAGTCATCCTAACAGTTCAGTGTGCACACCTCCATGTAGACACAGTCATTCTAACAGTTCAGTGTGCACACCTCCATGTGGACACAGTCATTCTAACAGTTCAGTGTGCACAACTCTATGTGGGCACACTCATTCTAACAGTTCAGTGTGCACACCTCCGTGTGGACACACTCATTCTAACAGTTCAGTGTGCACACCTCCATGTGGGCACACTCATTCTAACAGTTCAGTGTGCACACCTCCATGTGGGCAAACTCATTCTAACAGTTCAGTGTGCACAACTCCATGTGGGCACACTCATTCTAACAGTTCAGTTTGCACACCTCCATGTGGGCACACTCATTCTAACAGTTCATTGTGCACACCTACATGTGGGCACACTCATTCTAACAGTTCAGTGTGCACACCTCCATGTGGGCTAACTCATTCTAACAGTTCACTGTGCACACCTTCATGTGGACACAATCAATCTAACAGTTCAGTGTGCACACCTCCATGTGGACACACCCATTCTAACAGTTCAGTGTGCACACCTCAATGTGGACACACTCATTCTAACAGTTCAGTGTGCACACCTCCATGTGGACACACCAATTCTAACAGTTCAGTGTGCACACCTCCATGTGGGCACACTCATTCTAACAGTTCAGTGTGCACACCTCCATGTGGACAAATTATAACACTTCAGTGTGCACACCTCCATGTGGACACACTCATTCTAACATTTCAGTGTGCACACCTCCACAGGGACACACTCATTCTAACAGTTCAGTGTGCACACCTCCATGTGGACACACTCGTTCTAACAGTTCAAAGTGCACACCTCCATGTGGACACAGTCATTCTAACAGTTCAGTGTTCTCACCTCCATGTGGGCACACTCATTCTAACAGTTCAGTGTGCACACCTTCATGTGGACACACTCATTTAAACAGTTCAGTGTGCACACCTCCATGTGAACACACTCATTCTAACAGTTCAGTGTGCACACCTCCACAGGGACACACAAATTCTAACAGTTCAGTGTGCACACCTCCATGTGGACACAGTCATTATAACAGTTCAGTGTGCAAACCTCCATGTGGACACAGTCATTCTAACAGTTCAGTGTGCACAACTCCATGTGGACACACTCATTCTAACAGTTCAGTGTGCACACCTCCATGTGGACACACTCATTCTAACAGTTCAGTGTGCACAACTCCATGTGGGCACACTCATTCTAACAGTTCAGTGTGCACACCTCCATGTGGACACACTCATTCTAACAGTTCAGTGTGCACACCTCCATGTGGGCACACTCATTCTAACAGTTCAGTGTGCACACCTCCAAAGGGACACACTCATTCTAACAGTTCAGTGTGCACACCTCCATGTGGACACACTCATTCTAACAGTTCAGTGTGCACACCTCCATGTGGACACACTCATTCTACCAGTTCAGTGTGCACACCTCCATGTGGACACACTCATTCTAACAGTTCAGTGTGCACACCTCCATGTGGGCACACTCATTCTAACAGTTCAGTGTGCACACCTCCAAAGGGACACACTCATTCTAACAGTTCAGTGTGCACACCTCCATGTGGACACACTCATTCTAACAGTTCAGTGTGCACACCTCCATGTGGACACACTCATTCTAACAGTTCAGTGTGCACACCTCCATGTGGACACACTCATTCTAACAGTTCAGTTTGCACACCTCCACAGGGATACACTCATTCTAACAGTTCAGTGTGCACACCTCCATGTGGACACTGTCATTCTAACAGTTCTGTGTGCACACCTCCATGTGGACACAGTCATTCTAACAGTTCAGTGTGCACACCTCCATGTGGGCACACTCATTCTAACAGTTCAGTGTGCACACCTCCATGTGGACACACTCATTCTAACAGTTCAGTGTGCACACCTCCATGTGGGCACACTCATTCTAACAGTTCAGTGTGCACACCTCCATGTGGACACACTCATTCTAACAGTTCAGTGTGCACACCTCCATGTGGGCACACTCATTCTAACAGTTCAGTGTGCACACCTCCATGTGGACACACCCATTCTAACAGTTCAGTGTGCACACCTCCATGTCTACACACCAATTCTAACAGTTCAGTGTGCACACCTCCATGTGGACACAACAATTCTAATAGTTCAGTGTGCACACCTCCATGTGCACACACTCATTCTAACAGTTCAGTGTGCACACATCCATGTGGACACACTCTTTCTAACAGTTCAGTGTGCACACCTCCATGTGGACAAATTCTAACAGTTCAATGTGCCCACCTCCATGTGGGCACACTCATTCTAACAGTTCAGTGTGCACACCTCCATGTGGACACACTCATTCTAACAGTTCAGTGTGCACACCTCCATGTGGGCACACTCATTCTAACAGTTCAGTGTGCCCACCTCCATGTGGACAAATTCTAACAGTTCAGTGTGCACAACTCCATGTGGACACACTCATTCTAACATTTCAGTGTGCACACCTCCATGTGGGCACACTCATTCTAACAGTTCAGTGTGCAAAACTCCATGTGGACACAGTCATTCTAACAGTTCAGTGTGCACAACTCCATGTGGGCACACTCATTCTAACAGTTCAGTGTGCCCACCTCCATGTGGACACACTCATTCTAACAGTTCAGTGTGCACAACTCCATGTGGGCACACTCATTCTAACAGTTCAGTGTGCACACCTCCACAGGGACACACTCATTCTAACAGTTCAGTGTGCACACCTCCATGTGGACACACTCATTCTAACAGTTCAGTGTGCACACCTCCATGTGGACACACTTATTCTAACAGTTCAGTGTGCACACCTCCACAGGGATACACTCATTCTAACAGTTCAGTGTGCACACCTCCATGTGGACACAGTTATCCTAACAGTTCAGTGTGCACACCTCCATGTAGACACAGTCATTCTAACAGTTCAGTGTGCACACCTCCATGTGGACACAGTCATTCTAACAGTTCAGTGTGCACAACTCTATGTGGGCACACTCATTCTAACAGTTCAGTGTGCACACCTCCGTGTGGACACACTCATTCTAACAGTTCAGTGTGCACACCTCCATGTGGGCCCACTCATTCTAACAGTTCAGTGTGCACACCTCCATGTGGGCACACTCATTCTAACAGTTCACTGTGCACACCTTCTTGTGGACACAATCATTGTAACAGTTCATTGTGCACACCTCCATTTGGACACACCCATTCTAACAGTTCAGTGTGTACACCTCCATGTGGACACACTCATTCTAACAGTTCAGTGTGCACACCTCCATGTGGACACACCAATTTTAACAGTTCAGTGTGCACACCTCCCTGTGGACACACTCATTCTAACAGTTCAGTGTGCACATATCCATGTGGACAAATTCTAACACTTCAGTGTGCACACCTCCATGTGGACACACTCATTCTAACATTTCAGTGTGCACACCTCCACAAGGACACACTCATTCTAACAGTTCAGTGTGCACACCTCCATGTGGACACTGTCATTCTAACAGTTCAGTGTGCACACCTCCATGTGGACAAATTCTAACACTTCAGTGTGCACACCTCCATGTGGACACACTCATTCTAACATTTCAGTGTGCACACCTCCATGTGGACACACTCATTCTAACAGTTCAGTGTGCACACCTCCATGTGGGCACACTCATTCTAACAGTTCAGTGTGCACACCTCCATGTGGGCACACTCATTCTAACAGTTCAGTGTGCACACCTCCATGTGGGCACACTCATTCTAACAATTCAGTGTGCACACCTCCAAAGGGACACACTCATTCTAACAGTTCAGTGTGCACACCTCCATGTGGACACACTCATTCTAACAGTTCAGTGTGCACACCTCCACAGGGACACACTCATTCTAACAGTTCAGTGTGCACACCTCCATGTGGGCACACTCATTCTAACAGTTCAGTGTGCACACCTCCATGTGGACACACTTATTCTAACAGTTCACTGTGCACAACTCCATGTGGACACACTCATTCTAACAGTTCAATGTGCACACCTCCATGTGGGCACAGTCATTCTAACAGTTCAGTGTGCACACCTCCATGTGGGCACACTCATTCTAACAGTTCAGTGTGCACTCCTCCATGTGGACAAATTCTAACACTTCGGTGTGCACACCTCCATGTGGACACACTCATTCTAACATTTCAGTGTACACACCTCCACAGGGACACACTCATTCTAACAGTTCACTGTGCACACCTCCACAGGGACACACTCATTCTAACATTTCAGTGTGCACACCTGCATGTGGACACATTCTAACAGTTCAGTGTGCACACCTCCATGTGGACACACTCATTCTAACAGTTCAGTGTGCACAACTCCATGTGGACATAATCATTCTAACAGTTCAGTGTGCACACCTCCATGTGGACACATCCTAAAAGTTCATTGTGCACACCTCCATGTGGACACACTCATTCTAACAGTTCAGTGTGCACACCTCCATGTGGTCACACTCAATCTAACAGTTCAGTGTGCACACCTCCATGTGGACACACTCATTCTAACAGTTCAGTGTGCACACCTCCATGTGGACACACTCATTCTAACAATACAGTGTGCACACCTCCATGTGGACATATTCTAACAGTTCAGTGTGCACACCTCCAAGTGGGCACACTCATTCCAAAAGTTCAGTGTGGCCACCTCCATGCTTACACACTCATTCTAACAGTTCAGTGTGCACACCTCCATGTGGACACAGTCATTCTAACAGTTCAGTGTGCACACCTCCATGTGGACGCTATCATTCTAACAGTTCAGTGTACACAACTCCATGTGGGCACACTCATTCTAACAGTTCAGTGTGCACACCTCCATGTGGACACAATCATTCTAACAGTTCAGTGTGCACTCCTCCATGTGGGCACACTCATTCTAACAGTTAAGTGTACACACCTCCATGTGAACACACACATTCTAACAGTTCAGTGTGCACACCTACATGCGGACACAATCATTCTAACAGTTCAGTGTGCACACATCCACAGGGACACACACATTCTAACAGTTCAGTGTGAACACCTCCATGTGGGCACAGTCATTCTAACAGTTCAATGTGCACACCTCCATGTGGACACAGTCATTCTAACAGTTCAGTGTGCACACCTCCATGTGGACACACTCATTCTAACAGTTCAGTGTGCACACCTCCATGTGGGCACACTCATTCTAACAGTTCAGTGTGCACACCTCCATGTGGACACACTCATTCTCACAGTTCAGTGTGCACACCTCCATGTGGACACACTCATTCTAACAGTTCAGTGTGCACACCTCCATGTGGACACACTCATTCTAACAGTTCAGTGTGCACAACTCCATGTGGACACACTCATTCTAACAATACATTGTGCACACCTACATGTGGACATATTCTAACAGTTCAGTGTGCACACCTCCATGTGGGCACACTCATTCTAATAGTTCAGTGTGCACATCTCCACAGGGATACACTAATTCTAACAGTTCAGTGTGCACACCTCCATGTGGACACACTCATTCTAACAGTTCAGTGTGCACACCTCCATGTGGACACACTCATTCTACCAGTTCAGTGTGCACACCTCCATGTGGACACACTCATTCTAACAGTTCAGTGTGCACACCTCCATGTGGGCACACTCATTCTAACAGTTCAGTGTGCACACCTCCAAAGGGACACACTCATTCTAACAGTTCAGTGTGCACACCTCCATGTGGACACACTCATTCTAACAGTTCAGTGTGCACACCTCCATGTGGACACACTCATTCTACCAGTTCAGTGTGCACACCTCCATGTGGACACACTCATTCTAACAGTTCAGTTTGCACACCTCCACAGGGATACACTCATTCTAACAGTTCAGTGTGCACACCTCCATGTGGACACTGTCATTCTAACAGTTCTGTGTGCACACCTCCATGTGGACACAGTCATTCTAACAGTTCAGTGTGCACACCTCCATGTGGGCACACTCATTCTAACAGTTCAGTGTGCACACCTCCATGTGGACACACTCATTCTAACAGTTCAGTGTGCACACCTCCATGTGGGCACACTCATTCTAACAGTTCAGTGTGCACACCTCCATGTGGACACACTCATTCTAACAGTTCAGTGTACACACCTCCATGTGGGCACACTCATTCTAACAGTTCAGTGTGCACACCTCCATGTCTACACACCCATTCTAACAGTTCAGTGTGCACACCTCCATGTGGACACAACAATTCTAACAGTTCAGTGTGCACACCTCCATGTGGACACATTCATTCTAACAGTTCAGTGTGCACACATCCATGTGGACACACTCATTCTAACAGTTCAGTGTGCACACCTCCATGTGGACAAATTCTAACAGTTCAATGTGCCCACCTCCATGTGGGCACACTCATTCTAACAGTTCAGTGTGCACACCTCCATGTGGACACACTCATTCTAACAGTTCAGTGTGCACACCTCCATGTGGGCACACTCATTCTAACAGTTCAGTGTGCCCACCTCCATGTGGACAAATTCTAACAGTTCAGTGTGCACAACTCCATGTGGACACACTCATTCTAACATTTCAGTGTGCACACCTCCATGTGGGCACACTCATTCTAACAGTTCAGTGTGCAAACCTCCATGTGGACACAGTCATTCTAACAGTTCAGTGTGCACAACTCCATGTGGGCACACTCATTCTAACAGTTCAGTGTGCCCACCTCCATGTGGACACACTCATTCTAACAGTTCAGTGTGCACAACTCCATGTGGGCACACTCATTCTAACAGTTCAGTGTGCACACCTCCACAGGGACACACTCATTCTAACAGTTCAGTGTGCACACCTCCATGTGGACACACTCATTCTAACAGTTCAGTGTGCACACCTCCATGTGGACACACTTATTCTAACAGTTCAGTGTGCACACCTCCACAGGGATACACTCATTCTAACAGTTCAGTGTGCACACCTCCATGTGGACACAGTCATCCTAACAGTTCAGTGTGCACACCTCCATGTAGACACAGTCATTCTAACAGTTCAGTGTGCACACCTCCATGTGGACACAGTCATTCTAACAGTTCAGTGTGCACAACTCTATGTGGGCACACTCATTCTAACAGTTCAGTGTGCACACCTCCGTGTGGACACACTCATTCTAACAGTTCAGTGTGCACACCTCCATGTGGGCACACTCATTCTAACAGTTCAGTGTGCACACCTCCATGTGGGCAAACTCATTCTAACAGTTCAGTGTGCACAACTCCATGTGGGCACACTCATTCTAACAGTTCAGTTTGCACACCTCCATGTGGGCACACTCATTCTAACAGTTCATTGTGCACACCTACATGTGGGCACACTCATTCTAACAGTTCAGTGTGCACACCTCCATGTGGGCTAACTCATTCTAACAGTTCACTGTGCACACCTTCATGTGGACACAATCAATCTAACAGTTCAGTGTGCACACCTCCATGTGGACACACCCATTCTAACAGTTCAGTGTGCACACCTCAATGTGGACACACTCATTCTAACAGTTCAGTGTGCACACCTCCATGTGGACACACCAATTCTAACAGTTCAGTGTGCACACCTCCATGTGGGCACACTCATTCTAACAGTTCAGTGTGCACACCTCCATGTGGACAAATTATAACACTTCAGTGTGCACACCTCCATGTGGACACACTCATTCTAACATTTCAGTGTGCACACCTCCACAGGGACACACTCATTCTAACAGTTCAGTGTGCACACCTCCATGTGGACACACTCGTTCTAACAGTTCAAAGTGCACACCTCCATGTGGACACAGTCATTCTAACAGTTCAGTGTTCTCACCTCCATGTGGGCACACTCATTCTAACAGTTCAGTGTGCACACCTTCATGTGGACACACTCATTTAAACAGTTCAGTGTGCACACCTCCATGTGAACACACTCATTCTAACAGTTCAGTGTGCACACCTCCACAGGGACACACAAATTCTAACAGTTCAGTGTGTACACCTCCATGTGGACACAGTCATTATAACAGTTCAGTGTGCAAACCTCCATGTGGACACAGTCATTCTAACAGTTCAGTGTGCACAACTCCATGTGGACACACTCATTCTAACAGTTCAGTGTGCACACCTCCATGTGGACACACTCATTCTAACAGTTCAGTGTGCACAACTCCATGTGGGCACACTCATTCTAACAGTTCAGTGTGCACACCTCCATGTGGACACACTCATTCTAACAGTTCAGTGTGCACACCTCCATGTGGGCACACTCATTCTAACAGTTCAGTGTGCACACCTCCAAAGGGACACACTCATTCTAACAGTTCAGTGTGCACACCTCCATGTGGACACACTCATTCTAACAGTTCAGTGTGCACACCTCCATGTGGACACACTCATTCTACCAGTTCAGTGTGCACACCTCCATGTGGACACACTCATTCTAACAGTTCAGTGTGCAC
The DNA here is from genome assembly GCF_949786415.1 of Peromyscus eremicus. Taxonomy (NCBI): domain Eukaryota; kingdom Metazoa; phylum Chordata; class Mammalia; order Rodentia; family Cricetidae; genus Peromyscus; species Peromyscus eremicus. The sequence goes on from NW_026736035.1 coordinate 43,009, forward strand.
ACCTCCATGTGGGCACACTCATTCTAACAGTTCAGTGTGCACACCTCCAAAGGGACACACTCATTCTAACAGTTCAGTGTGCACACCTCCATGTGGACACACTCATTCTAACAGTTCAGTGTGCACACCTCCATGTGGACACACTCATTCTAACAGTTCAGTGTGCACACCTCCATGTGGACACACTCATTCTAACAGTTCAGTTTGCACACCTCCACAGGGATACACTCATTCTAACAGTTCAGTGTGCACACCTCCATGTGGACACTGTCATTCTAACAGTTCAGTGTGCACACCTCCATGTGGGCACACTCATTCTAACAGTTCAGTGTGCACACCTCCATGTGGACACACTCATTCTAACAGTTCAGTGTGCACACCTCCATGTGGGCACACTCATTCTAACAGTTCAGTGTGCACACCTCCATGTGGACACACTCATTCTAACAGTTCAGTGTGCACACCTCCATGTGGGCACACTCATTCTAACAGTTCAGTGTGCACACCTCCATGTGGACACACCCATTCTAACAGTTCAGTGTGCACACCTCCATGTCTACACACCAATTCTAACAGTTCAGTGTGCACACCTCCATGTGGACACAACAATTCTAATAGTTCAGTGTGCACACCTCCATGTGCACACACTCATTCTAACAGTTCAGTGTGCACACATCCATGTGGACACACTCTTTCTAACAGTTCAGTGTGCACACCTCCATGTGGACAAATTCTAACAGTTCAATGTGCCCACCTCCATGTGGGCACACTCATTCTAACAGTTCAGTGTGCACACCTCCATGTGGACACACTCATTCTAACAGTTCAGTGTGCACACCTCCATGTGGGCACACTCATTCTAACAGTTCAGTGTGCCCACCTCCATGTGGACAAATTCTAACAGTTCAGTGTGCACAACTCCATGTGGACACACTCATTCTATCATTTCAGTGTGCACACCTCCATGTGGGCACACTCATTCTAACAGTTCAGTGTGCAAAACTCCATGTGGACACAGTCATTCTAACAGTTCAGTGTGCACAACTCCATGTGGGCACACTCATTCTAACAGTTCAGTGTGCCCACCTCCATGTGGACACACTCATTCTAACAGTTCAGTGTGCACAACTCCATGTGGGCACACTCATTCTAACAGTTCAGTGTGCACACCTCCACAGGGACACACTCATTCTAACAGTTCAGTGTGCACACCTCCATGTGGACACACTCATTCTAACAGTTCAGTGTGCACACCTCCATGTGGACACACTTATTCTAACAGTTCAGTGTGCACACCTCCACAGGGATACACTCATTCTAACAGTTCAGTGTGCACACCTCCATGTGGACACAGTTATCCTAACAGTTCAGTGTGCACACCTCCATGTAGACACAGTCATTCTAACAGTTCAGTGTGCACACCTCCATGTGGACACAGTCATTCTAACAGTTCAGTGTGCACAACTCTATGTGGGCACACTCATTCTAACAGTTCAGTGTGCACACCTCCGTGTGGACACACTCATTCTAACAGTTCAGTGTGCACACCTCCATGTGGGCCCACTCATTCTAACAGTTCAGTGTGCACACCTCCATGTGGGCACACTCATTCTAACAGTTCACTGTGCACACCTTCTTGTGGACACAATCATTGTAACAGTTCATTGTGCACACCTCCATTTGGACACACCCATTCTAACAGTTCAGTGTGTACACCTCCATGTGGACACACTCATTCTAACAGTTCAGTGTGCACACCTCCATGTGGACACACCAATTTTAACAGTTCAGTGTGCACACCTCCCTGTGGACACACTCATTCTAACAGTTCAGTGTGCACATATCCATGTGGACAAATTCTAACACTTCAGTGTGCACACCTCCATGTGGACACACTCATTCTAACATTTCAGTGTGCACACCTCCACAAGGACACACTCATTCTAACAGTTCAGTGTGCACACCTCCATGTGGACACTGTCATTCTAACAGTTCAGTGTGCACACCTCCATGTGGACAAATTCTAACACTTCAGTGTGCACACCTCCATGTGGACACACTCATTCTAACATTTCAGTGTGCACACCTCCATGTGGACACACTCATTCTAACAGTTCAGTGTGCACACCTCCATGTGGGCACACTCATTCTAACAGTTCAGTGTGCACACCTCCATGTGGGCACACTCATTCTAACAGTTCAGTGTGCACACCTCCATGTGGGCACACTCATTCTAACAGTTCAGTGTGCACACCTCCAAAGGGACACACTCATTCTAACAGTTCAGTGTGCACACCTCCATGTGGACACACTCATTCTAACAGTTCAGTGTGCACACCTCCACAGGGACACACTCATTCTAACAGTTCAGTGTGCACACCTCCATGTGGGCACACTCATTCTAACAGTTCAGTGTGCAAACCTCCATGTGGACACACTTATTCTAACAGTTCACTGTGCACAACTCCATGTGGACACACTCATTCTAACAGTTCAATGTGCACACCTCCATGTGGGCACAGTCATTCTAACAGTTCAGTGTGCACACCTCCATGTGGGCACACTCATTCTAACAGTTCAGTGTGCACTCCTCCATGTGGACAAATTCTAACACTTCGGTGTGCACACCTCCATGTGGACACACTCATTCTAACATTTCAGTGTACACACCTCCACAGGGACACACTCATTCTAACAGTTCACTGTGCACACCTCCACAGGGACACACTCATTCTAACATTTCAGTGTGCACACCTGCATGTGGACACATTCTAACAGTTCAGTGTGCACACCTCCATGTGGACACACTCATTCTAACAGTTCAGTGTGCACAACTCCATGTGGACATAATCATTCTAACAGTTCAGTGTGCACACCTCCATGTGGACACATCCTAAAAGTTCATTGTGCACACCTCCATGTGGACACACTCATTCTAACAGTTCAGTGTGCACACCTCCATGTGGTCACACTCAATCTAACAGTTCAGTGTGCACACCTCCATGTGGACACACTCATTCTAACAGTTCAGTGTGCACACCTCCATGTGGACACACTCATTCTAACAATACAGTGTGCACACCTCCATGTGGACATATTCTAACAGTTCAGTGTGCACACCTCCAAGTGGGCACACTCATTCCAAAAGTTCAGTGTGGCCACCTCCATGCTTACACACTCATTCTAACAGTTCAGTGTGCACACCTCCATGTGGACACAGTCATTCTAACAGTTCAGTGTGCACACCTCCATGTGGACGCTATCATTCTAACAGTTCAGTGTACACAACTCCATGTGGGCACACTCATTCTAACAGTTCAGTGTGCACACCTCCATGTGGACACAATCATTCTAACAGTTCAGTGTGCACTCCTCCATGTGGGCACACTCATTCTAACAGTTAAGTGTACACACCTCCATGTGAACACACACATTCTAACAGTTCAGTGTGCACACCTACATGCGGACACAATCATTCTAACAGTTCAGTGTGCACACATCCACAGGGACACACTCATTCTAACAGTTCAGTGTGAACACCTCCATGTGGGCACAGTCATTCTAACAGTTCAATGTGCACACCTCCATGTGGACACAGTCATTCTAACAGTTCAGTGTGCACACCTCCATGTGGACACACTCATTCTAACAGTTCAGTGTGCACACCTCCATGTGGGCACACTCATTCTAACAGTTCAGTGTGCACACCTCCATGTGGACACACTCATTCTCACAGTTCAGTGTGCACACCTCCATGTGGACACACTCATTCTAACAGTTCAGTGTGCACACCTCCATGTGGACACACTCATTCTAACAGTTCAGTGTGCACAACTCCATGTGGACACACTCATTCTAACAATACATTGTGCACACCTACATGTGGACATATTCTAACAGTTCAGTGTGCACACCTCCATGTGGACACACTCATTCTAACAGTTCAGTGTGCACACCTCCATGTGGGCACACTCATTCTAACAGTTCAGTGTGCACACTTCCATGTGGACACACTCATTCTAATAGTTCAGTGTGCACACCTCCATGTGAACACACTCAATCTAACAGTTCAGTGTACACACCTCCATGTGGACACACTCATTCTAACAGTTCAGTGTGCACACCTCCATGTGGACACACTCATTCTAACAGTTTAGTGTTCACACCTCCATGTGGGCACACTCATTCTAACAGTTCAGTGTGCACACCTCCATGTGGACACACACATTCTAAAAGTTCAGTGTGCACACCTCCATGTGTACACACTCATTCTAACAGTTCAGTGTGCACACCTCCACAGGGACACACTCATTCTAACAGTTCAGTGTGCACACCTCCATGTGGTCACATTCATTCTAACAGTTCAGTGTGCACACCTCCATGTGGACACAGTCATTCTAACAGTTCAGTGTGCACACCTCCATGTGGACACAGTCATTCTAACAGTTCAGTGTGCATACCTCCATGTGGGCACACTCATTCTAACAGTTCAGTGTGCACACCTCCATGTGGGCATACTCATTCTAACAGAAGTGTGTGCACACCTCCAAGTGGGCACACTCATTCTAACAGTTCAGTGTGCACACCTCCATGTGGACACACTCAATCTAACATTTCAGTGTACACACCTCCATGTGGACACACTCATTCTAACAGTTCAGTGTGCACACCTCAACAAGGACACACTCATTCTAACAGTTCAGTGTGCACAACTCCATGTGGACACAGTCATTCTAACAGTTCAGTGTGCACACCTCCATGTGGACACAATCATTCTAACAGTTCAGTGTACACAACTCCATGTGGGCACACTCATTCTAACAGTTCAGTGTGCACACCTCCGTGTGGACAAACTCATTCTAACAGTTCAGTGTGCACACCTCCATGTGTACACACTCATTCTAACAGTTCAGTGTGCACACCTCCATGTGGTCGCAGTCATTCTAAAGTTCAGTGTGCACACCTCCATGTGGACACAGTCATTCTAACAGTTCAGTGTGCACACCTCCATGTGGACACACTCATTCTAACAGTTCAGTGTGCACACCTCCACAGGGACACACTCATTCTAACAGTTCAGTGTGCACACCTCCATGTGGACACACTCATTCTAACAGTTCAGTGTGCACACCTCCATGTGGACACACTTATTCTAACAGTCCAGTGTGCACACCTCCACAGGGATACACTCATTCTAACAGTTCAGTGTGCACACCTCCATGTGGACACAGTCATCCTAACAGTTCAGTGTGCACACCTCCATGTAGACACAGTCATTCTAACAGTTCAGTGTGCACACCTCCATGTGGACACAGTCATTCTAACAGTTCAGTGTGCACAACTCTATGTGGGCACACTCATTCTAACAGTTCAGTGTGCACACCTCCGTGTGGACACACTCATTCTAACAGTTCAGTGTGCACACCTCCATGTGGGCACACTCATTCTAACAGTTCAGTGTGCACAGCTCCATGTGGGCAAACTAATTCTAACAGTTCAGTGTGCACAACTCCATGTGGGCACACTCATTCTAACAGTTCAGTTTGCACACCTCCATGTGGGCACACTCATTCTAACAGTTCATTGTGCACACCTACATGTGGGCACACTCATTCTAACAGTTCAGTGTGCACATCTCCATGTGGGCTAACTCATTCTAACAGTTCACTGTGCACACCTTCATGTGGACACAATCAATCTAACAGTTCAGTGTGCACACCTCCATGTGGACACACCCATTCTAACAGTTCAGTGTGCACACCTCAATGTGGACACACTCATTCTAACAGTTCAGTGTGCACACCTCCATGTGGACACACCAATTCTAACAGTTCAGTGTGCACACCTCCATGTGGGCACACTCATTCTAACAGTTCAGTGTGCACACCTCCATGTGGACAAATTCTAACACTTCAGTGTGCACACCTCCATGTGGACACACTCATTCTAACATTTCAGTGTGCACACCTCCACAGGGACACACTCATTCTAACAGTTCAGTGTGCACACCTCCATGTGGACACACTCGTTCTAACAGTTCAAAGTGCACACCTCCATGTGGACACAGTCATTCTAACAGTTCAGTGTTCTCACCTCCATGTGGGCACACTCATTCTAACAGTTCAGTGTGCACACCTTCATGTGGACACACTCATTTAAACAGTTCAGTGTGCACACCTCCATGTGAACACACTCATTCTAACAGTTCAGTGTGCACACCTCCACAGGGACACACAAATTCTAACAGTTCAGTGTGCACACCTCCATGTGGACACAGTCATTATAACAGTTCAGTGTGCAAACCTCCATGTGGACACAGTCATTCTAACAGTTCAGTGTGCACAACTCCATGTGGACACACTCATTCTAACAGTTCAGTGTGCACACCTCCATGTGGACACACTCATTCTAACAGTTCAGTGTGCACAACTCCATGTGGGCACACTCATTCTAACAGTTCAGTGTGCACACCTCCATGTGGACACACTCATTCTAACAGTTCAGTGTGCACACCTCCATGTGGGCACACTCATTCTAACAGTTCAGTGTGCACACCTCCAAAGGGACACACTCATTCTAACAGTTCAGTGTGCACACCTCCATGTGGACACACTCATTCTAACAGTTCAGTGTGCACACCTCCATGTGGACACACTCATTCTACCAGTTCAGTGTGCACACCTCCATGTGGACACACTCATTCTAACAGTTCAGTGTGCACACCTCCATGTGGGCACACTCATTCTAACAGTTCAGTGTGCACACCTCCAAAGGGACACACTCATTCTAACAGTTCAGTGTGCACACCTCCATGTGGACACACTCATTCTAACAGTTCAGTGTGCACACCTCCATGTGGACACACTCATTCTAACAGTTCAGTGTGCACACCTCCATGTGGACACACTCATTCTAACAGTTCAGTTTGCAAACCTCCACAGGGATACACTCATTCTAACAGTTCAGTGTGCACACCTCCATGTGGACACTGTCATTCTAACAGTTCTGTGTGCACACCTCCATGTGGACACAGTCATTCTAACAGTTCAGTGTGCACACCTCCATGTGGGCACACTCATTCTAACAGTTCAGTGTGCACACCTCCATGTGGACACACTCATTCTAACAGTTCAGTGTGCACACCTCCATGTGGGCACACTCATTCTAACAGTTCAGTGTGCACACCTCCATGTGGACACACTCATTCTAACAGTTCAGTGTGCACACCTCCATGTGGGCACACTCATTCTAACAGTTCAGTGTGCACACCTCCATGTGGACACACCCATTCTAACAGTTCAGTGTGCACACCTCCATGTCTACACACCCATTCTAACAGTTCAGTGTGCACACCTCCATGTGGACACAACAATTCTAACAGTTCAGTGTGCACACCTCCATGTGGACACACTCATTCTAACAGTTCAGTGTGCACACATCCATGTGGACACACTCATTCTAACAGTTCAGTGTGCACACCTCCATGTGGACAAATTCTAACAGTTCAATGTGCCCACCTCCATGTGGGCACACTCATTCTAACAGTTCAGTGTGCACACCTCCATGTGGACACACTCATTCTAACAGTTCAGTGTGCACACCTCCATGTGGGCACACTCATTCTAACAGTTCAGTGTGCCCACCTCCATGTGGACAAATTCTAACAGTTCAGTGTGCACAACTCCATGTGGACACACTCATTCTAACATTTCAGTGTGCACACCTCCATGTGGGCACACTCATTCTAACAGTTCAGTGTGCAAACCTCCATGTGGACACAGTCATTCTAACAGTTCAGTGTGCACAACTCCATGTGGGCACACTCATTCTAACAGTTCAGTGTGCCCACCTCCATGTGGACACACTCATTCTAACAGTTCAGTGTGCACAACTCCATGTGGGCACACTCATTCTAACAGTTCAGTGTGCACACCTCCACAGGGACACACTCATTCTAACAGTTCAGTGTGCACACCTCCATGTGGACACACTCATTCTAACAGTTCAGTGTGCACACCTCCATGTGGACACACTTATTCTAACAGTTCAGTGTGCACACCTCCACAGGGATACACTCATTCTAACAGTTCAGTGTGCACACCTCCATGTGGACACAGTCATCCTAACAGTTCAGTGTGCACACCTCCATGTAGACACAGTCATTCTAACAGTTCAGTGTGCACACCTCCATGTGGACACAGTCATTCTAACAGTTCAGTGTGCACAACTCTATGTGGGCACACTCATTCTAACAGTTCAGTGTGCACACCTCCGTGTGGACACACTCATTTTAACAGTTCAGTGTGCACACCTCCATGTGGGCCCACTCATTCTAACAGTTCAGTGTGCACACCTCCATGTGGGCACACTCATTCTAACAGTTCACTGTGCACACCTTCTTGTGGACACAATCATTGTAACAGTTCATTGTGCACACCTCCATTTGGACACACCCATTCTAACAGTTCAGTGTGCACACCTCCATGTGGACACACTCATTCTAACAGTTCAGTGTGCACACCTCCATGTGGACACACCAATTTTAACAGTTCAGTGTGCACACCTCCATGTGGACACACTCATTCTAACAGTTCAGTGTGCACATATCCATGTGGACAAATTCTAACACTTCAGTGTGCACACCTCCATGTGGACACACTCATTCTAACATTTCAGTGTGCACACCTCCACAAGGACACACTCATTCTAACAGTTCAGTGTGCACACCTCCATGTGGACACTGTCATTCTAACAGTTCAGTGTGCACACCTCCATGTGGACAAATTCTAACACTTCAGTGTGCACACCTCCATGTGGACACACTCATTCTAACATTTCAGTGTGCACACCTCCATGTGGACACACTCATTCTAACAGTTCAGTGTGCACACCTCCATGTGGGCACACTCATTCTAACAGTTCAGTGTGCACACCTCCATGTGGGCACACTCATTCTAACAGTTCAGTGTGCACACCTCCATGTGGGCACACTCATTCTAACAGTTCAGTGTGCACACCTCCACAGGGACACACTCATTCTAACAGTTCAGTGTGCACACCTCCATGTGGACACACTCATTCTAACAGTTCAGTGTGCACACCTCCACAGGGACACACTCATTCTAACAGTTCAGTGTGCACACCTCCATGTGGGCACACTCATTCTAACAGTTCAGTGTGCACACCTCCATGTGGACACACTTATTCTAACAGTTCACTGTGCACACCTCCATGTGGACACACTCATTCTAACAGTTCAATGTGCACACCTCCATGTGGGCACAGTCATTCTAACAGTTCAGTGTGCACACATCCATGTGGGCACACTCATTCTAACAGTTCAGTGTGCACTCCTCCATGTGGACAAATTCTAACACTTCGGTGTGCACACCTCCATGTGGACACACTCATTCTAACATTTCAGTGTACACACCTCCACAGGGACACACTCATTCTAACAGTTCACTGTGCACACCTCCACAGGGACACACTCATTCTAACATTTCAGTGTGCACACCTGCATGTGGACACATTCTAACAGTTCAGTGTGCACACCTCCATGTGGACACACTCATTCTAACAGTTCAGTGTGCACAACTCCATGTGGACATAATCATTCTAACAGTTCAGTGTGCACACCTCCATGTGGACACATCCTAAAAGTTCAGTGTGCACACCTCCATGTGGACACACTCATTCTAACAGTTCAGTGTGCACACCTCCATGTGGTCACACTCAATCTAACAGTTCAGTGTGCACACCTCCATGTGGACACACTCATTCTAACAGTTCAGTGTGCACACCTCCATGTGGACACACTCATTCTAACAATACAGTGTGCACACCTCCATGTGGACATATTCTAACAGTTCAGTGTGCACACCTCCAAGTGGGCACACTCATTCTAATAGTTCAGTGTGCACATCTCCACAGGGACACACTCATTCTAACAGTTCAGTGTGCACACCTCCATGTGGTCACATTCATTCTAACAGTTCAGTGTGCACACCTCCATGTGGACACAGTCATTCTAACAGTTCAGTGTGCACACCTCCATGTGGACACAGTCATTCTAACAGTTCAGTGTGCATACCTCCATGTGGGCACACTCATTCTAACAGTTCAGTGTGCACACCTCCATGTGGGCATACTCATTCTAACAGAAGTGTGTGCACACCTCCAAGTGGGCACACTCATTCTAACAGTTCAGTGTGCACACCTCCATGTGGACACACTCAATCTAACATTTCAGTGTACACACCTCCATGTGGACACACTCATTCTAACAGTTCAGTGTGCACACCTCAACAAGGACACACTCATTCTAACAGTTCAGTGTGCACAACTCCATGTGGACACAGTCATTCTAACAGTTCAGTGTGCACACCTCCATGTGGACACAATCATTCTAACAGTTCAGTGTACACAACTCCATGTGGGCACACTCATTCTAACAGTTCAGTGTGCACACCTCCGTGTGGACAAACTCATTCTAACAGTTCAGTGTGCACACCTCCATGTGTACACACACATTCTAAAAGTTCAGTGTGCACACCTCCATGTGTACACACTCATTCTAACAGTTCAGTGTGCACACCTCCATGTGGTCGCAGTCATTCTAAAGTTCAGTGTGCACACCTCCATGTGGACACAGTCATTCTAACAGTTCAGTGTGCACACCTCCATGTGGACACACTCATTCTAACAGTTCAGTGTGCATACCTCCATGTGGACACACTCATTCTAACAGTTCAGTGTTCAACCCTCTTTGTGGGCACACTCATTCTAACAGTTCAGTGTGCACACCTCCATGTGGCCATACTCATTTTAACAGAAGAGTGCTCACACCTCCAAGTGGGCACACTCATTCTAACAGTTCAGTGTTCACACCTCCATGTGGACACACTCATTCTAACAGTTCAGTGTGCACACCTCCATGTGGGCACACTCATTCTAACAGTTCAGTGTGCACAGCTCCACAGGGATACACTCATTGTAACAGTTCAGTGTGCACACCTCCATGTGGACACACTCATTCGAACAGTTCAGTGTGCACACCTCCATGTGGACACACTCATTCTAACAGTTCAGTGTGCACACCTCCATGTGGACACACTCATTCTAACAGTTCAGTGTGCACACCTCCATGTGGGCACACTCATTCTAACAGTTCAGTGTGCACACCTCCATGTGGGCATACTCATTCTAACAGAAGAGTGTGCCCACCTCCAAGTGGGCACACTCATTCTAACAGTTCTGTGTGCACACCTCCATGTGGACACACCCATTCTAAGAGTTCAGTGTGCACACCTCCATGTGGACACACTCATTCTAACAGTTCAGTGTGCACACCTCCATGTGGGCATACTCATTCTAACAGTTCAGTGTGCACACCTCCACAGGGATACACTCATTGTAACTTTTCAGTGTGCACACCTCCATGTGGACACACTCATTCTAACAGTTCAGTGTGCACACCTCCATGTGGACACAGTCATTCTAACAGTTCAGTGTGCACACCTCCATGTGGGCATACTCATTCTAACAGAAGAGTGTGCACACCTCCAAGTGGGCACACTCATTCTAACAGTTCAGTGTGCACACCTCCATGTGGACACACTCAATCTAACATTTCAGTGTACACACCTCCATGTGGACACACTCATTCTAACAGTTCAGTGTGCACACCTCCACAGGGACACACTCATTCTAACAGTTCAGTGTGCACAACTCCATGTGGACACAGTCATTCTAACAATTCAGTGTGTACACCTCCATGTGGACACAATTATTCTAACAGTTCAGTGTACACAACTCCATGTGGGCACACTCATTCTAACAGTTCAGTGTGCACACCTCCGTGTGGGCACACTCATTCTAACAGTTCAGTGTGCACACCTCCATGTGGTCGCAGTCATTCTAAAGTTCAGTGTGCACACCTCCATGTGGACACAGTCATTCTAACAGTTCAGTGTGCACACCTCCATGTGGACACACTCATTCTAACAGTTCAGTGTGCATACCTCCATGTGTACACACTCATTCTAACAGTTCAGTGTTCACCCCTCCATGTGGGCACACTCATTCTAACAGTTCAGTGTGCACACCTCCATGTGGGCATACTCATTCTAACAGAAGAGTGTGCACACCACCAAGTGGGCACACTCATTCTAACAGTTCAGTGTTCACACCTCCATGTGGACACACTCATTCTAACAGTTCAGTGTGCATAACTCCATGTGGACACACTCATTCTAACAGTTCAGTGTGCACAACTCCATGTGGGCACACTCATTCTAACAGTTCAGTGTGCACAGCTCCACAGGGATACACTCATTGTAACAGTTCAGTGTGCACACCTCCATGTGGACACACTCATTCGAACAGTTCAGTGTGCACACCTCCATGTGGACACACTCATTCTAACAGTTCAGTGTGCACACCTCCATGTGGACACACTCATTCTAACAGTTCAGTGTGCACACCTCCATGTGGGCACACTCATTCTAACAGTTCAGTGTGCACACTTCCATGTGGGCATACTCATTCTAACAGAAGAGTGTGCCCACCTCCAAGTGGGCACACTCATTCTAACAGTTCTGTGTGCACACCTCCATGTGGACACACCCATTCTAACAGTTCAGTGTGCACACCTCCATGTGGACACACTCATTCTAACAGTTCAGTGTGCACACCTCCATGTGGGCACACTCATTCTAACAGTTCAGTGTGCACAGCTCCACAGGGATACACTCATTGTAACATTTCAGTGTGCACACCTCCATGTGTACACACTCATTCTAACAGTTCAGTGTGCACACCTACATGTGGACACACTCATTCTAACAGTTAAGTGTGCACACCTCCATGTGGGCACACTCATTCTAACAGTTCAGTGTGCCCACCTCCATGTGGGCACACTCATTCTAACAGTTCAGTGTGCACACCTCCACAGGGACACACTCATTCTAACAGTTCAGTGTGCACACCTCCATGTGGACAAACTCATTCTAACATTTCAGTGTGCACACCTCCACAGGGACACACTCATTCTAACAGTTCAGTGTGCACACCTCCTTGTGGACACACTCATTCTAACAGTTGAGTGTGCACACCTCCATGTGGACAAATTCTAACACTTCGGTGTGCACATCTCCATGTGGACACACACATTCTAACATTTCAGTGTGCACACCTCCACAGGGACACAGTAATTCTAATAGTTCAGTGTTCACACCTCCATGTGGACACACTCATTCTAACAGTTCAGTGTGCACACCTCCATGTGGACACATCCTACCAGTTCAGTGTGCACACCTCCATGTGGACACACTCATTCTAACAGTTCTGGGTCCACACCTCCATGTGGACACACTCAATCTAACAGTTCAGTGTGCACACCTCCATGTGGACACACTCATTCTAACAATACAGTGTGCACACCTCCATGTGGACACACTCATTCTAACAGTTCAGTGTGCCCACCTCCATGTGGGCACACTCATTCTAACAGTTCAGTGTGCACACTTCCATGTGGACACACTCATTCTAACAGCTCAGTGTGCACACCTGCATGTGGACACACTCAATCTAACAGTTCAGTGTAAACACCTCCATGTGGACACACTCATTCTAACAATTCAGTGTGCACACTTCCATGTGGACACACTCATTCTAAAAGTTCAGTGTGCACACCTCCATGTGGACACACTCATTCTAACAGTTCAGTGTGCACACCTCCACAAGGACACACTCATTCTATCAGTAGAGTGTGCACACCTCCATGTGAGCACACTCATTCTAACAGTTCAGTGTGCACACCGCCATGTGGGCATACTCATTCTAAAGTTCAGTGTGCACACCTCCATGTGGGCACACTCATTCTAACAGTTCAGTGTGCACACCTCCATGTGGGCACACTCATTCTAACAGTTCAGTGTGCACACCTCCATGCGGGCACACTCATTCTAACAGTTCATTGTGCACACCTCCATGTGGACACACTCATTCTAACAGTTCAGTGTGCACACTTCCATGTGGACACACTCATTCTAACAGTTCAGTGTGCATACCTCCACAGGGATAAACTCATTCTAACAGCTCAGTGTGCACACCTCCATTTGGACACACTCATTCTAACAGTTCAGTGTGCACACTTCCATGTGGACACACTCATTCTAACAGTTCAGTGTGCACACCTCCATGTGGACACACTCAATCTAACAGTTCAGTGTACACACCTCCATGTGGACACACTCATTCTAACAGTTCAGTGTGCACACCTCCATGTGGATACACTCATTCTAACAATACATTGTGCACACCTCCATGTGGACATATTCTAACAGTTCAGTGTGCACACCTCCATGTGGGCACACTCATTCTAAAAGTTCATTGTGCACACCTCCATGTGGACACACTCATTCTAACAGTTCAGTGTGCACACCTCCATGTGGACACACTCATTCTAACAGTTCAGTGTGCACACCTCCACAGTGACACACTCATTCTAACAGTTCAGTGTGCACACCTCCATGTGGACACAGTCATTCTAACAGTTCAGTGTGCTCACCTCCATGTGGACACAATCATTCTAACAGTTCAGTGTACACAACTCCATGTGGGCACACTCATTCTAAGAGTTCAGTGTTCACACCTCCATGTGGACACACTCATTCTAACAGTTTAGTGTGCACACCTCCATGTGGGCACACTCATTCTAACAGTTCAGTGTGCACACCTCCATGTGGACACACACATTCTAACAGTTCAGTGTGCACACCTCCATGTGTACACACTCATTCTAACAGTTCAGTGTGCACACCTCCATGTGGTCACAGTCATTCTAACAGTTCAGTGTGCACACCTCCATGTGGACACAGTCATTCTAACAGTTCAGTGTGCACACCTCCATGGGGACACACTCATTCTAACATTTAAGTGTGCACACCTCCATGTGGACACACTCAATCTAACAGTTCACTGTGCACACCTCCATGTGGGCACACTCATTCTAACAGTTCAGTGTGCACACCTCCATGTGGGCATACTCATTCTAACAGAAGAGTGTGCACACCTCCAAGTGGGCACTCTCATTCTAACAGTTCAGAGTGCACACCTCCATGTGGACACACTCATTCTAACAGTTCAGTGTGCACACCTCCATGTGGACACACTCATTCTAGCAGTTCAGTGTGCACACCGCCTTGTGGGCACACTCATTCTAACAGTTCAGTGTGCACACCTCCACAGGGATACACTCATTGTAACAGTTCAGTGTGCACACCTCCATGTGGACACACTCATTCGAACAGTTCAGTGTGCACACCTCCATGTGGGCACAATCATTCTAACAGTTCAGTGTGCACACCTCCATGTGTACACACTCATTCTAACAGTTCAGTGTGCACACCTCCACAGGGACACACTCATTCTAACAGTTCAGTGTGCACACCTCCATGTGGTCACAGTCATTCTAACAGTTCAGTGTGCACACCTCCATGTGGCCATACTCATTTTAACAGAAGAGTGCTCACACCTCCAAGTGGGCACACTCATTCTAACAGTTCAGTGTTCACACCTCCATGTGGACACACTCATTCTAACAGTTCAGTGTGCACACCTCCATGTGGGCACACTCATTCTAACAGTTCAGTGTGCACAGCTCCACAGGGATACACTCATTCTAACAGTTCAGTGTGCACACCTCCATGTGGGCACACTCATTCTAACAGTTCAGTGTGCACACCTCCACAGGGACACACTCATTCTAACAGTTCAGTGTGCACACCTCCATGTGGACACACTCATTCTAACAGTTCAGTGTGCACACCTCCACAGGGACACACTCATTCTAACAGTTCAGTGTGCACACCTCCATGTGGGCACACTCATTCTAACAGTTCAGTGTGCACACCTCCATGTGGACACACTTATTCTAACAGTTCACTGTGCACACCTCCATGTGGACACACTCATTCTAACAGTTCAATGTGCACACCTCCATGTGGGCACAGTCATTCTAACAGTTCAGTGTGCACACATCCATGTGGGCACACTCATTCTAACAGTTCAGTGTGCACTCCTCCATGTGGACAAATTCTAACACTTCGGTGTGCACACCTCCATGTGGACACACTCATTCTAACATTTCAGTGTACACACCTCCACAGGGACACACTCATTCTAACAGTTCACTGTGCACACCTCCACAGGGACACACTCATTCTAACATTTCAGTGTGCACACCTGCATGTGGACACATTCTAACAGTTCAGTGTGCACACCTCCATGTGGACACACTCATTCTAACAGTTCAGTGTGCACAACTCCATGTGGACATAATCATTCTAACAGTTCAGTGTGCACACCTCCATGTGGACACATCCTAAAAGTTCAGTGTGCACACCTCCATGTGGACACACTCATTCTAACAGTTCAGTGTGCACACCTCCATGTGGTCACACTCAATCTAACAGTTCAGTGTGCACACCTCCATGTGGACACACTCATTCTAACAGTTCAGTGTGCACACCTCCATGTGGACACACTCATTCTAACAATACAGTGTGCACACCTCCATGTGGACATATTCTAACAGTTCAGTGTGCACACCTCCAAGTGGGCACACTCATTCTAATAGTTCAGTGTGCACATCTCCACAGGGACACACTCATTCTAACAGTTCAGTGTGCACACCTCCATGTGGTCACATTCATTCTAACAGTTCAGTGTGCACACCTCCATGTGGACACAGTCATTCTAACAGTTCAGTGTGCACACCTCCATGTGGACACAGTCATTCTAACAGTTCAGTGTGCATACCTCCATGTGGGCACACTCATTCTAACAGTTCAGTGTGCACACCTCCATGTGGGCATACTCATTCTAACAGAAGTGTGTGCACACCTCCAAGTGGGCACACTCATTCTAACAGTTCAGTGTGCACACCTCCATGTGGACACACTCAATCTAACATTTCAGTGTACACACCTCCATGTGGACACACTCATTCTAACAGTTCAGTGTGCACACCTCAACAAGGACACACTCATTCTAACAGTTCAGTGTGCACAACTCCATGTGGACACAGTCATTCTAACAGTTCAGTGTGCACACCTCCATGTGGACACAATCATTCTAACAGTTCAGTGTACACAACTCCATGTGGGCACACTCATTCTAACAGTTCAGTGTGCACACCTCCGTGTGGACAAACTCATTCTAACAGTTCAGTGTGCACACCTCCATGTGTACACACACATTCTAAAAGTTCAGTGTGCACACCTCCATGTGTACACACTCATTCTAACAGTTCAGTGTGCACACCTCCATGTGGTCGCAGTCATTCTAAAGTTCAGTGTGCACACCTCCATGTGGACACAGTCATTCTAAGAGTTCAGTGTGCACACCTCCATGTGGACACACTCATTCTAACAGTTCAGTGTGCATACCTCCATGTGGACACACTCATTCTAACAGTTCAGTGTTCAACCCTCTTTGTGGGCACACTCATTCTAACAGTTCAGTGTGCACACCTCCATGTGGCCATACTCATTTTAACAGAAGAGTGCTCACACCTCCAAGTGGGCACACTCATTCTAACAGTTCAGTGTTCACACCTCCATGTGGACACACTCATTCTAACAGTTCAGTGTGCACACCTCCATGTGGGCACACTCATTCTAACAGTTCAGTGTGCACAGCTCCACAGGGATACACTCATTGTAACAGTTCAGTGTGCACACCTCCATGTGGACACACTCATTCGAACAGTTCAGTGTGCACACCTCCATGTGGACACACTCATTCTAACAGTTCAGTGTGCACACCTCCATGTGGACACACTCATTCTAACAGTTCAGTGTGCACACCTCCATGTGGGCACACTCATTCTAACAGTTCAGTGTGCACACCTCCATGTGGGCATACTCATTCTAACAGAAGAGTGTGCCCACCTCCAAGTGGGCACACTCATTCTAACAGTTCTGTGTGCACACCTCCATGTGGACACACCCATTCTAAGAGTTCAGTGTGCACACCTCCATGTGGACACACTCATTCTAACAGTTCAGTGTGCACACCTCCATGTGGGCATACTCATTCTAACAGTTCAGTGTGCACACCTCCACAGGGATACACTCATTGTAACTTTTCAGTGTGCACACCTCCATGTGGACACACTCATTCTAACAGTTCAGTGTGCACACCTCCATGTGGACACAGTCATTCTAACAGTTCAGTGTGCACACCTCCATGTGGGCATACTCATTCTAACAGAAGAGTGTGCACACCTCCAAGTGGGCACACTCATTCTAACAGTTCAGTGTGCACACCTCCATGTGGACACACTCAATCTAACATTTCAGTGTACACACCTCCATGTGGACACACTCATTCTAACAGTTCAGTGTGCACACCTCCACAGGGACACACTCATTCTAACAGTTCAGTGTGCACAACTCCATGTGGACACAGTCATTCTAACAATTCAGTGTGTACACCTCCATGTGGACACAATTATTCTAACAGTTCAGTGTACACAACTCCATGTGGGCACACTCATTCTAACAGTTCAGTGTGCACACCTCCGTGTGGGCACACTCATTCTAACAGTTCAGTGTGCACACCTCCATGTGGTCGCAGTCATTCTAAAGTTCAGTGTGCACACCTCCATGTGGACACAGTCATTCTAACAGTTCAGTGTGCACACCTCCATGTGGACACACTCATTCTAACAGTTCAGTGTGCATACCTCCATGTGTACACACTCATTCTAACAGTTCAGTGTTCACCCCTCCATGTGGGCACACTCATTCTAACAGTTCAGTGTGCACACCTCCATGTGGGCATACTCATTCTAACAGAAGAGTGTGCACACCACCAAGTGGGCACACTCATTCTAACAGTTCAGTGTTCACACCTCCATGTGGACACACTCATTCTAACAGTTCAGTGTGCATAACTCCATGTGGACACACTCATTCTAACAGTTCAGTGTGCACAACTCCATGTGGGCACACTCATTCTAACAGTTCAGTGTGCACAGCTCCACAGGGATACACTCATTGTAACAGTTCAGTGTGCACACCTCCATGTGGACACACTCATTCGAACAGTTCAGTGTGCACACCTCCATGTGGACACACTCATTCTAACAGTTCAGTGTGCACACCTCCATGTGGACACACTCATTCTAACAGTTCAGTGTGCACACCTCCATGTGGGCACACTCATTCTAACAGTTCAGTGTGCACACTTCCATGTGGGCATACTCATTCTAACAGAAGAGTGTGCCCACCTCCAAGTGGGCACACTCATTCTAACAGTTCTGTGTGCACACCTCCATGTGGACACACCCATTCTAACAGTTCAGTGTGCACACCTCCATGTGGACACACTCATTCTAACAGTTCAGTGTGCACACCTCCATGTGGGCACACTCATTCTAACAGTTCAGTGTGCACAGCTCCACAGGGATACACTCATTGTAACATTTCAGTGTGCACACCTCCATGTGTACACACTCATTCTAACAGTTCAGTGTGCACACCTACATGTGGACACACTCATTCTAACAGTTCAGTGTGCACACCTCCATGTGGGCACACTCATTCTAACAGTTCAGTGTGCCCACCTCCATGTGGGCACACTCATTCTAACAGTTCAGTGTGCACACCTCCACAGGGACACACTCATTCTAACAGTTCAGTGTGCACACCTCCATGTGGACAAACTCATTCTAACATTTCAGTGTGCACACCTCCACAGGGACACACTCATTCTAACAGTTCAGTGTGCACACCTCCTTGTGGACACACTCATTCTAACAGTTGAGTGTGCACACCTCCATGTGGACAAATTCTAACACTTCGGTGTGCACATCTCCATGTGGACACACACATTCTAACATTTCAGTGTGCACACCTCCACAGGGACACAGTAATTCTAATAGTTCAGTGTTCACACCTCCATGTGGACACACTCATTCTAACAGTTCAGTGTGCACACCTCCATGTGGACACATCCTACCAGTTCAGTGTGCACACCTCCATGTGGACACACTCATTCTAACAGTTCTGGGTCCACACCTCCATGTGGACACACTCAATCTAACAGTTCAGTGTGCACACCTCCATGTGGACACACTCATTCTAACAATACAGTGTGCACACCTCCATGTGGACACACTCATTCTAACAGTTCAGTGTGCCCACCTCCATGTGGGCACACTCATTCTAACAGTTCAGTGTGCACACTTCCATGTGGACACACTCATTCTAACAGCTCAGTGTGCACACCTGCATGTGGACACACTCAATCTAACAGTTCAGTGTAAACACCTCCATGTGGACACACTCATTCTAACAATTCAGTGTGCACACTTCCATGTGGACACACTCATTCTAAAAGTTCAGTGTGCACACCTCCATGTGGACACACTCATTCTAACAGTTCAGTGTGCACACCTCCACAAGGACACACTCATTCTATCAGTAGAGTGTGCACACCTCCATGTGAGCACACTCATTCTAACAGTTCAGTGTGCACACCGCCATGTGGGCATACTCATTCTAAAGTTCAGTGTGCACACCTCCATGTGGGCACACTCATTCTAACAGTTCAGTGTGCACACCTCCATGTGGGCACACTCATTCTAACAGTTCAGTGTGCACACCTCCATGCGGGCACACTCATTCTAACAGTTCATTGTGCACACCTCCATGTGGACACACTCATTCTAACAGTTCAGTGTGCACACTTCCATGTGGACACACTCATTCTAACAGTTCAGTGTGCATACCTCCACAGGGATAAACTCATTCTAACAGCTCAGTGTGCACACCTCCATTTGGACACACTCATTCTAACAGTTCAGTGTGCACACTTCCATGTGGACACACTCATTCTAACAGTTCAGTGTGCACACCTCCATGTGGACACACTCAATCTAACAGTTCAGTGTACACACCTCCATGTGGACACACTCATTCTAACAGTTCAGTGTGCACACCTCCATGTGGATACACTCATTCTAACAATACATTGTGCACACCTCCATGTGGACATATTCTAACAGTTCAGTGTGCACACCTCCATGTGGGCACACTCATTCTAAAAGTTCATTGTGCACACCTCCATGTGGACACACTCATTCTAACAGTTCAGTGTGCACACCTCCATGTGGACACACTCATTCTAACAGTTCAGTGTGCACACCTCCACAGTGACACACTCATTCTAACAGTTCAGTGTGCACACCTCCATGTGGACACAGTCATTCTAACAGTTCAGTGTGCTCACCTCCATGTGGACACAATCATTCTAACAGTTCAGTGTACACAACTCCATGTGGGCACACTCATTCTAAGAGTTCAGTGTTCACACCTCCATGTGGACACACTCATTCTAACAGTTTAGTGTGCACACCTCCATGTGGGCACACTCATTCTAACAGTTCAGTGTGCACACCTCCATGTGGACACACACATTCTAACAGTTCAGTGTGCACACCTCCATGTGTACACACTCATTCTAACAGTTCAGTGTGCACACCTCCATGTGGTCACAGTCATTCTAACAGTTCAGTGTGCACACCTCCATGTGGACACAGTCATTCTAACAGTTCAGTGTGCACACCTCCATGGGGACACACTCATTCTAACATTTAAGTGTGCACACCTCCATGTGGACACACTCAATCTAACAGTTCACTGTGCACACCTCCATGTGGGCACACTCATTCTAACAGTTCAGTGTGCACACCTCCATGTGGGCATACTCATTCTAACAGAAGAGTGTGCACACCTCCAAGTGGGCACTCTCATTCTAACAGTTCAGAGTGCACACCTCCATGTGGACACACTCATTCTAACAGTTCAGTGTGCACACCTCCATGTGGACACACTCATTCTAGCAGTTCAGTGTGCACACCGCCTTGTGGGCACACTCATTCTAACAGTTCAGTGTGCACACCTCCACAGGGATACACTCATTGTAACAGTTCAGTGTGCACACCTCCATGTGGACACACTCATTCGAACAGTTCAGTGTGCACACCTCCATGTGGGCACAATCATTCTAACAGTTCAGTGTGCACACCTCCATGTGTACACACTCATTCTAACAGTTCAGTGTGCACACCTCCACAGGGACACACTCATTCTAACAGTTCAGTGTGCACACCTCCATGTGGTCACAGTCATTCTAACAGTTCAGTGTGCACACCTCCATGTGGACACAGTCATTCTAACAGTTCAGTGTGCACACCTCCATGGGGACACACTCATTCTAACATTTAAGTGTGCACACCTCCATATGGACACACTCATTCTAACAGTTCAGTGTTCACACCTCCATGTGGACACACTCATTCTAACAGTTCAGTGTGCACAGCTCCAAGTGGACACACTCTTCTAACAGTTCAGTGTGCAGATCTCCATGTGGACACACTCATTCAAATAGTTCAGTGTGCACACCTCCATGTTGACAAATTCTAACACTTCGGTGTGCACACCTCCATGTGGACACACTCATTCTAACAGTTCAGTGTGGACACCTCCCCAGGGACACACTCATTCTAAAAGTTCAGTGTGCACACCTCCATGTGGACACACTCATTCTAACAATACAGTGTGCACACCTCCATTTGAACATATTCTAACAGTTCAGTGTGCACACCTCCATGTGGACACACTCATTCTAACAGTTTTGGGTCCAAACCTCCATGTGGACACACTCATTCTAACAGTTCAGTGTGCACATCTCCACAGGGATACACTAATTCTAACAGTTCAGTGTACACACCTCCATGTGTACACACTCATTCTAACAGTTCAGTGTGCACACCTCCATGTGGGCACACTCATTCTAACAGTTCAGTGTGCACACTTCCATGTGGACACACTCATTCTAACAGTTCAGTGTGCACACCTCCATGTGGACACACTCAATCTAACAGTTCAGTGTAAACACCTCCATGTGGACACACTCATTCTAACAATTCAGTGTGCACACCTCCATGTGGACACATTCATTCTAACAGTTCAGTGTGCACACCTCCATGTGGACACACTCAATCTAACAGTTCAGTGTACACACCTCCATGTGGACACACTCATTCTAACAGTTCAGTGTGCACACCTCCACAGGGACACACTCATTCTAACAGTTCAGTGTGCACACCTCCATGTGGTCACAGTCATTCTAACAGTTCAGTGTGCACACCTCCATGTGGACACAGTCATTCTAACAGTTCAGTGTGCACACCTCCATGGGGACACACTCATTCTAACATTTAAGTGTGCACACCTCCATATGGACACACTCATTCTAACAGTTCACTGTGCACACCTCCATGTGGGCACACTCATTCTAACAGTTCAGTGTGCACACTTCCATGTGGACACACTCATTCTAACAGTTCAGTGTGCACAACTCCACAGGGATAAACTCATTCTAACAGCTCAGTGTGCACACCTCCATGTGGACACACTCATTCTAACAGTTCAGTGTTCACACCTCCATGTGGACACACTCATTCTAACAGTTCAGTGTGCACAGCTCCAAGTGGACACACTCTTCTAACAGTTCAGTGTGCAGATCTCCATGTGGACACACTCATTCAAATAGTTCAGTGTGCACACCTCCATGTTGACAAATTCTAACACTTCGGTGTGCACACCTCCATGTGGACACACTCATTTTAACAGTTTTGGGTCCAAACGTCCATGTGGACACACTCATTCTAACAGTTCAGTGTGCACATCTCCACAGGGATACACTAATTCTAACAGTTCAGTGTGCACACCTCCATGTGGACCCACTCATTCTAACAGTTCAGTGTGCACACCTCCATGTGGGCACACTCATTCTAACAGTTCAGTGTGCACACTTCCATGTGGATACACTCATTCTAACAATTCAGTGTGCACACCTCCATGTGGACACACTCATTCTAACAGTTCAGTGTGCACACCTCCACAGGGATACACTCATTCTAACAGTTCAGTGTTCACACCTCCACAGGGATACACTCATTCTAACAGTTCAGTGTGCACACCTCCATGTGGACACACTCATTCTAACAATACAGTGTGCACACCTCCATGTGGACATATTCTAACAGTTCAGTGTGCACACCTCCATGTGGACACACTCATTCTAACAGTTTTGGGTCCAAACCTCCATGTGGACACACTCATTCTAACAGTTCAGTGTGCACATCTCCACAGGGATACACTAATTCTAACAGTTCAGTGTGCACACCTCCATGTGGACACACTCATTCTAACAGTTCAGTGTGCACACCTCCATGTGGGCACACTCATTCTAACAGTTCAGTGTGCACACTTCCATGTGGACACACTCATTCTAACAGTTCAGTGTGCACACCTCCATGTGGACACACTCAATCTAACAGTTCAGTGTACACACCTCCATGTGGACACACTCATTCTAACAATTCAGTGTGCACACCTCCATGTGGACACATTCATTCTAACAGTTCAGTGTGCACACCTCCATGTGGACACACTCAATCTAACAGTTCAGTGTACACACCTCCATGTGGACACACTCATTCTAACAGTTCAGTGTGCACACCTCCATGTGGATACACTCATTCTAACAATACAGTGTGCACACCTCCATGTGGACATATTCTAACAGTTCAGTGTGCACACCTCCATGTGGGCACACTCATTCTAAAAGTTCATTGTGCACACCTCCATGTGGACACATTCATTCTAACAGTTCAGTGTGCACACCTCCATGTGGACACACTCATTCTAACAGTTCAGTGTGCACACCTCCATGTGGACACATTCTAACAGTTCAGTGTGCATACCTCCATGTGGACACACTCATTTAACAGTTCAGTGTGCACACCTCCACAGGGATACACTCATTCTAACAGTTCAGTGTGCACACCTCCATGTGGACACACTCATTCTAACAGTTCAGTGTGCACAACTCCATGTGGGCACACTCATTCTAACAGTTCAGTGTGCACACTTCCATGTGGACACACTCATTCTAACAGTTCAGTGTGCACACCTCCATGTGGACACACTCATTCTAACAGTTAAGTGTGCACACCTCCATGTGGACACACTCATTCTAACAGTTCAGTGTGCACACCTCCATGTGGACACACTCATTCTAACAATACATTGTGCACACCTCCATGTGGACATATTCTAACAGTTCAGTGTGCACACCTCCATGTGAACACACTCATTCTAACAGTTCAGTGTGCACACCTCCACAGGGACACACTCATTCTAACAGTTCAGTGTGCACACCTCCATGTGAGCACACTCATTCTAACAGTTCATTGTGCACACCGCCATGTGGGCATACTCATTCTAAAGTTCAGTGTGCACACCTCCATGTGGGCACACTCATTCTAACATTTCAGTGTGCACACCTCCATGTGGACACACTCATTCTAACAGTTCAGTGTGCACAGCTCCATGTGGGCACACTCATTCTAACAGTTCAGTGTGCACACCTCCATGTGGACACACTCATTCTAACAGTTCAGTGTGCACACCTCCATGTGGACACACTCATTCTAAGAGTTCAGTGTTCATACCTCCATGTGGACACACTCATTCTAACAGTTTAGTGTGCACACCTCCATGTGGGCACACTCATTCTAACAGTTCAGTTTGCACACCTCCATGTGGACACACACATTCTAACAGTTCAGTGTGCACACCTCCATGTGTACACACTCATTCTAACAGTTCAGTGTGCACACCTCCACAGGGACACACTCATTCTAACAGTTCAGTGTGCACACCTCCATGTGGTCACAGTCATTCTAACAGTTCAGTGTGCACACCTCCATGTGGACACAGTCATTCTAACAGTTCAGTGTGCACACCTCCATGGGGACACACTCATTCTAACAGTTCAGTGTGCACACCTCCATGTGGGCATACTCATTCTAACAGAAGAGTGTGCACACCTCCAAGTGGGCACACTCATTCTAACAGTTCAGAGTGCACACCTCCATGTGGACACACTCATTCTAACAGTTCAGTGTGCACACCTCCATGTGGACACACTCATTCTAACAGTTCAGTGTGCACACCTCCTTGTGGGCACACTCATTCTAACAGTTCAGTGTGCACACCTCCACAGGGATACACTCATTGTAACAGTTCAGTGTGCACACCTCCAAGTGGACACACTCATTCGAACAGTTCAGTGTGCACACCTCCATGTGGGCACAATCATTCTAACAGTTCAGTGTGCACACCTCCATGTGTACACACTCATTCTAACAGTTCAGTGTGCACACCTCCACAGGGACACACTCATTCTAACAGTTCAGTGTGCACACCTCCATGTGGTCACAGTCATTCTAACAGTTCAGTATGCACACCTCCATGTGGACACAGTCATTCTAACAGTTCAGTGTGCACACCTCCATGGGGACACACTCATTCTAACATTTAAGTGTGCACACCTCCATATGGACACACTCATTCTAACAGTTCACTGTGCACACCTCCATGTGGGCACACTCATTCTAACAGTTCAGTGTGCACACTTCCATGTGGACACACTCATTCTAACAGTTCAGTGTGCACAATCCACAGGGATAAACTCATTCTAACAGCTCAGTGTGCACACCTCCATGTGGACACACTCATTCTAACAGTTCAGTGTTCACACCTCCATGTGGACACACTCATTCTAACAGTTCAGTGTGCACAGCTCCAAGTGGACACACTCTTCTAACAGTTCAGTGTGCAGATCTCCATTTGGACACACTCATTCAAATAGTTCAGTGTGCACACCTCCATGTTGACAAATTCTAACACTTCGGTGTGCACACCTCCATGTGGACACACTCATTCTAACAGTTCAGTGTGGACACCTCCCCAGGGACACACTCATTCTAAAAGTTCAGTGTGCACACCTCCATGTGGACACACCCATTCTAAAAATACAGTGTGCACACCTCCATGTGAACATATTCTAACAGTTCAGTGTGCACACCTCCATGTGGACACACTCATTCTAACAGTTTTGTGTCCAAACCTCCATGTGGACACACTCATTCTAACAGTTCAGTGTGCACATCTCCACAGGGATACACTAATTCTAACAGTTCAGTGTACACACCTCCATGTGGACACACTCATTCTAACAGTTCAGTGTGCACACCTCCATGTGGGCACACTCATTCTAACAGTTCAGTGTGCACACCTCCATGTGGACACACTCATTCTAACAGTTCAGTGTGCACACCTCCATGTGGACACACTCAATCTAACAGTTCAGTGTAAACACCTCCATGTGGACACACTCATTCTAACAATTCAGTGTGCACACTTCCATGTGGACACACTCATTCTAACAGTTCAGTGTGCACACCTCCATGTGGACACACTCATTCTAATAGTTCAGTGTGCATACCTCCATGTGGACACACTCATTTTAACAGTTCAGTGTGCACACTTCCACAGGGATACACTCATTCTAACAGTTCAGTGTGCACACCTCCATGTGGACACACTCATTCTAACAGTTCAGTGTGCACAACTCCATGTGGGCACACTCATTCTAACAGTTCAGTGTGCACACTTCCATGTGGACACACTCATTCTAACAGTTCTGTGTGCACACCTCCATGTGGACACACTCATTTTAACAGTTCAGTGGGCACACCTCCATGTGGACACACTCATTCTAATAGTTCAGTGTGCAAACCTCCATGTGGACACACTCATTCTAACAATACAGTGTGCACACCTCCATGTGGACACATTCTAACAGTTCAGTGTGCACACCTCAATGTGGACACACTCATTCTAACAGTTCAGTGTGCACACCTCCATGTGGACACACTCATTCTAACAGTTCAGTGTGCACACCTCCATGTGGACACACTCATTCTAACAGTTCAGTGTGCACACCTCCACAGGGACACACTCATTCTAACAGTTCAGTGTGCACACCTCCATGTGAGCACAATCATTCTAACAGTTCATTGTGCATACCGCCATGTGGGCATACTCATTCTAAAGTTCAGTGTGCACACCTCCATGTGGGCACACTCATTCTAACATTTAAGTGTGCACACCTCCATGTGGACACACTCATTCTAACAGTTCAGTGTGCACACCTCCACAGGGATAAACTCATTCTAACAGCTCAGTGTGCACACCTCCATGTGGATACACTCATTCTAACAGTTCAGTGTGCACACCTCCATGTGGACACACTCATTCTAACAGTTCAGTGTGCACAGCTCCATGTGGACACACTCTTCTAACAGTTCAGTGTGCACATCTCCATGTGGACACACTCATTCAAATAGTTCAGAGTGCACACCTCCATGTTGACAAATTCTAACACTTCGGTGTGCACACCTCCATGTGGACACACTCATTCTAACATTTCAGTGTGCACACCTTCCCAGGGACACACTTATTCTAACAGTTCAGTGTGCACACCTAGATGTGGGCACACTCATTCTATCAGTTCAGTGTGCACACCTCCATGTGGACACACTCATTCTAACAGTTCAGTGTGCACACCTCCATGTGGACAAATTCTAACACTTCGGTGTGCACACCTCCATGTGGACACACTCATTCTTACAGTTCAGTGTGCACACCTCCACAGGGATACACTCATTCTAACAGTTCAGTGTGCACACCTCCACAGGGATACACTCATTCTAACAATACAGTGTGCACACCTCCATGTGGACACACTCATTCTAACAATACAGTGTACACACCTCCATGTGGACATATTCTAACAGTTCAGTGTGCACACCTCCGTGTGGGCACACTCATTCTAACAGTTCAGTGTGCACACCTCCATGTGGTCGCAGTCATTCTAAAGTTCAGTGTGCACACCTCCATGTGGACACAGTCATTCTAACAGTTCAGTGTGCACACCTCCATGTGGACACACTCATTCTAACAGTTCAGTGTGCATACCTCCATGTGTACACACTCATTCTAACAGTTCAGTGTTCACCCCTCCATGTGGGCACACTCATTCTAACAGTTCAGTGTGCACACCTCCATGTGGGCATACTCATTCTAACAGAAGAGTGTGCACACCTCCAAGTGGGCACACTCATTCTAACAGTTCAGGGTTCACACCTCCATGTGGACACACTCATTCTAACAGTTCAGTGTGCATAACTCCATGTGGACACACTCATTCTAACAGTTCAGTGTGCACAACTCCATGTGGGCACACTCATTCTAACAGTTCAGTGTGCACAGCTCCACAGGGATACACTCATTGTAACAGTTCAGTGTGCACACCTCCATGTGGACACACTCATTCGAACAGTTCAGTGTGCACACCTCCATGTGGACACACTCATTCTAACAGTTCAGTGTGCACACCTCCATGTGGACACACTCATTCTAACAGTTCAGTGTGCACACCTCCATGTGGGCACACTCATTCTAACAGTTCAGTGTGCACACATCCATGTGGGCATACTCATTCTAACAGAAGAGTGTGCCCACCTCCAAGTGGGCACACTCATTCTAACAGTTCTGTGTGCACACCTCCATGTGGACACACCCATTCTAACAGTTCAGTGTGCACACCTCCATGTGTACACATTCTAACAGTTCAGTGTGCACACCTCCATGTGGGCACACTCATTCTAACAGTTCAGTGTGCACAGCTCCACAGGGATACACTCATTGTAACATTTCAGTGTGCACACCTCCATGTGTACACACTCATTCTAACAGTTCAGTGTGCACACCTACATGTGGACACACTCATTCTAACAGTTCAGTGTGCACACCTCCATGTGGGCACACTCATTCTAACAGTTCAGTGTGCCCACCTCCATATGGGCACACTCATTCTAACAGTTCAGTGTGCACACCTCCACAGGGACACACTCATTCTAACAGTTCAGTGTGCACACCTCCATGTGGACACACTCATTCTAACATTTCAGTGTGCACACCTCCACAGGGACACACTCATTCTAACAGTTCAGTGTGCACACCTCCTTGTGGACACACTGATTCTAACAGTTCAGTGTGCACACCTCCATGTGGACAAATTCTAACACTTCGGTGTGCACATTTCCATGTGGACACACACATTCTAACATTTCAGTGTGCAAACCTCCACAGGGACACAGTAATTCTAATAGTTCAGTGTTCACACCTCCATGTGGACATAATCATTCTAACAGTTCAGTGTGCACACCTCCATGTGGACACATCCTAACAGTTCAGTGTGCACACCTCCATGTGGACACACTCATTCTAACAGTTCTGGGTCCACACCTCCATGTGGACACACTCAATCTAACAGTTCAGTGTGCACACCTCCATGTGGACACACTCATTCTAACAATACAGTGTGCACACCTCCATGTGGACACACTCATTCTAACAGTTCAGTGTGCACACCTCCATGTGGGCACACTCATTCTAACAGTTCAGTGTGCACACTTCCATGTGGACACACTCATTCTAACAGCTCAGTGTGCACACCTGCATGTGGACACACTCAATCTAACAGTTCAGTGTAAACACC
Source organism: Peromyscus eremicus (assembly GCF_949786415.1). Lineage (NCBI taxonomy): Eukaryota > Metazoa > Chordata > Mammalia > Rodentia > Cricetidae > Peromyscus > Peromyscus eremicus. The sequence goes on from NW_026736035.1 coordinate 73,564, forward strand.
TCCATGTGGACACACTCATTCTAACAATTCAGTGTGCACACTTCCATGTGGACACACTCATTCTAAAAGTTCAGTGTGCACACCTCCATGTGGACACACTCATTCTAACAGTTCAGTGTGCACACCTCCACAAGGACACACTCATTCTATCAGTAGAGTGTGCACACATCCATGTGAGCACACTCATTCTAACAGTTCAGTGTGCACACCACCATGTGGGCATACTCATTCTAAAGTTCAGTGTGCACACCTCCATGTGGGCACACTCATTCTAACAGTTCATTGTGCACACCTCCATGTGGGCACACTCATTCTAACAGTTCAGTGTGCACACCTCCATGCGGGCACACTCATTCTAACAGTTCATTGTGCACACCTCCATGTGGACACACTCATTCTCACAGTTCAGTGTGCACACTTCCATGTGGACACACTCATTCTAACAGTTCAGTGTGCATACCTCCACAGGGATAAACTCATTCTAACAGTTCAGTGTGCACACCTCCATTTGGACACACTCATTCTAACAGTTCAGTGTGCACACTTCCATGTGGACACACTCATTCTAACAGTTCAGTGTGCACACCTCCATGTGGACACACTCAATCTAACAGTTCAGTGTACACACCTCCATGTGGACACACTCATTCTAACAGTTCAGTGTGCACACCTCCATGTGGATACACTCATTCTAACAATACATTGTGCACACCTCCATGTGGACATATTCTAACAGTTCAGTGTGCACACCTCCATGTGGGCACACTCATTCTAAAAGTTCATTGTGCACACCTCCATGTGGACACACTCATTCTAACAGTTCAGTGTGCACACCTCCATGTGGACACACTCATTCTAACAGTTCAGTGTGCACACCTCCACAGTGACACACTCATTCTAACAGTTCAGTGTGCACACCTCCATGTGGACACAGTCATTCTAACAGTTCAGTGTGCTCACCTCCATGTGGACACAATCATTCTAACAGTTCAGTGTACACAACTCCATGTGGGCACACTCATTCTAAGAGTTCAGTGTTCACACCTCCATGTGGACACACTCATTCTAACAGTTTAGTGTGCACACCTCCATGTGGGCACACTCATTCTAACAGTTCAGTGTGCACACCTCCATGTGGACACACACATTCTAACAGTTCAGTGTGCACACCTCCATGTGTACACACTCATTCTAACAGTTCAGTGTGCACACCTCCACAGGGACACACTCATTCTAACAGTTCAGTGTGCACACCTCCATGTGGTCACACTCATTCTAACAGTTCAGTGTGCACACCTCCATGTGGACACAGTCATTCTAACAATTCAGTGTGCACACCTCCATGGGGACACACTCATTCTAACATTTAAGTGTGCACACCTCCATGTGGACACACTCAATCTAACAGTTCACTGTGCACACCTCCATGTGGGCACACTCATTCTAACAGTTCAGTGTGCACACCTCCATGTGGGCATACTCATTCTAACAGAAGAGTGTGCACACCTCCAAGTGGGCACACTCATTCTAACAGTTCAGAATGCACACCTCCATGTGGACACACTCATTCTAACAGTTCAGTGTGCACACCTCCATGTGGACACACTCATTCTAGCAGTTCAGTGTGCACACCTCCTTGTGGGCACACTCATTCTAACAGTTCAGTGTGCACACCTCCACAGGGATACACTCATTGTAACAGTTCAGTGTGCACACCTCCATGTGGACACACTCATTCGAACAGTTCAGTGTGCACACCTCCATGTGGGCACAATCATTCTAACAGTTCATCGTGCACACCTCCATGTGTACACACTCATTCTAACAGTTCAGTGTGCACACCTCCACAGGGACACACTCATTCTAACAGTTCAGTGTGCACACCTCCATGTGGTCACAGTCATTCTAACAGTTCAGTGTGCACACCTCCATGTGGACACAGTCATTCTAACAGTTCAGTGTGCACACCTCCATGGGGACACACTCATTCTAACATTTAAGTGTGCACACCTCCATATGGACACACTCATTCTAACAGTTCACTGTGCACACCTCCATGTGGGCACACTCATTCTAACAGTTCAGTGTGCACACTTCCATGTGGACACACTCATTCTAACAGTTCAGTGTGCACAACTCCACAGGGATAAACTCATTCTAACAGCTCAGTGTGCACACCTCCATGTGGACACACTCATTCTAACAGTTCAGTGTTCACACCTCCATGTGGACACACTCATTCTAACAGTTCAGTGTGCACAGCTCCAAGTGGACACACTCTTCTAACAGTTCAGTGTGCAGATCTCCATGTGGACACACTCATTCAAATAGTTCAGTGTGCACACCTCCATGTTGACAAATTCTAACACTTCGGTGTGCACACCTCCATGTGGACACACTCATTCTAACAGTTCAGTGTGGACACCTCCCCAGGGACACACTCATTCTAAAAGTTCAGTGTGCACACCTCCATGTGGACACACTCATTCTAACAATACAGTGTGCACACCTCCATTTGAACATATTCTAACAGTTCAGTGTGCACACCTCCATGTGGACACACTCATTCTAACAGTTTTGGGTCCAAACTTCCATGTGGACACACTCATTCTAACAGTTCAGTGTGCACATCTCCACAGGGATACACTAATTCTAACAGTTCAGTGTACACACCTCCATGTGTACACACTCATTCTAACAGTTCAGTGTGCACACCTCCATGTGGGCACACTCATTCTAACAGTTCAGTGTGCACACTTCCATGTGGACACACTCATTCTAACAATTCAGTGTGCACACCTCCATGTGGACACATTCATTCTAACAGTTCAGTGTGCACACCTCCATGTGGACACACTCAATCTAACAGTTCAGTGTACACACCTCCATGTGGACACACTCATTCTAACAGTTCAGTGTGCACACCTCCACAGGGACACACTCATTCTAACAGTTCAGTGTGCACACCTCCATGTGGTCACAGTCATTCTAACAGTTCAGTGTGCACACCTCCATGTGGACACAGTCATTCTAACAGTTCAGTGTGCACACCTCCATGGGGACACACTCATTCTAACATTTAAGTGTGCACACCTCCATATGGACACACTCATTCTAACAGTTCACTGTGCACACCTCCATGTGGGCACACTCATTCTAACAGTTCAGTGTGCACACTTCCATGTGGACACACTCATTCTAACAGTTCAGTGTGCACAACTCCACAGGGATAAACTCATTCTAACAGCTCAGTGTGCACACCTCCATGTGGACACACTCATTCTAACAGTTCAGTGTTCACACCTCCATGTGGACACACTCATTCTAACAGTTCAGTGTGCACAGCTCCAAGTGGACACACTCTTCTAACAGTTCAGTGTGCAGATCTCCATGTGGACACACTCATTCAAATAGTTCAGTGTGCACACCTCCATGTTGACAAATTCTAACACTTCGGTGTGCACACCTCCATGTGGACACACTCATTCTAACAATTTTGGGTCCAAACGTCCATGTGGACACACTCATTCTAACAGTTCAGTGTGCACATCTCCACAGGGATACACTAATTCTAACAGTTCAGTGTGCACACCTCCATGTGGACCCACTCATTCTAACAGTTCAGTGTGCACACCTCCATGTGGGCACACTCATTCTAACAGTTCAGTGTGCACACTTCCATGTGGATACACTCATTCTAACAATTCAGTGTGCACACCTCCATGTGGACACACTCATTCTAACAGTTCAGTGTGCACACCTCCACAGGGATACACTCATTCTAACAGTTCAGTGTTCACACCTCCACAGGGATACACTCATTCTAACAGTTCAGTGTGCACACCTCCATGTGGACACACTCATTCTAACAATACAGTGTGCACACCTCCATGTGGACATATTCTAACAGTTCAGTGTGCACACCTCCATGTGGACACACTCATTCTAACAGTTTTGGGTCCAAACCTCCATGTGGACACACTCATTCTAACAGTTCAGTGTGCACATCTCCACAGGGATACACTAATTCTAACAGTTCAGTGTGCACACCTCCATGTGGACACACTCATTCTAACAGTTCAGTGTGCACACCTCCATGTGGGCACACTCATTCTAACAGTTCAGTGTGCACACTTCCATGTGGACACACTCATTCTAACAGTTCAGTGTGCACACCTCCATGTGGACACACTCAATCTAACAGTTCAGTGTACACACCTCCATGTGGACACACTCATTCTAACAATTCAGTGTGCACACCTCCATGTGGACACATTCATTCTAACAGTTCAGTGTGCACACCTCCATGTGGACACACTCAATCTAACAGTTCAGTGTACACACCTCCATGTGGACACACTCATTCTAACAGTTCAGTGTGCACACCTCCATGAGGATACACTCATTCTAACAATACAGTGTGCACACCTCCATGTGGACATATTCTATCAGTTCAGTGTGCACACCTCCATGTGGGCACACTCATTCTAAAAGTTCATTGTGCACACCTCCATGTGGACACATTCATTCTAACAGTTCAGTGTGCACACCTCCATGTGGACACACTCATTCTAACAGTTCAGTGTGCACACCTCCATGTGGACACATTCTAACAGTTCAGTGTGCATACCTCCATGTGGACACACTCATTTAACAGTTCAGTGTGCACACCTCCACAGGGATACACTCATTCTAACAGTTCAGTGTGCACACCTCCATGTGGACACACTCATTCTAACAGTTCAGTGTGCACAACTCCATGTGGGCACACTCATTCTAACAGTTCAGTGTGCACACTTCCATGTGGACACACTCATTCTAACAGTTCAGTGTGCACACCTCCATGTGGACACACTCATTCTAACAGTTAAGTGTGCACACCTCCATGTGGACACACTCATTCTAACAGTTCAGTGTGCACACCTCCATGTGGACACACTCATTCTAACAATACATTGTGCACACCTCCATGTGGACATATTCTAACAGTTCAGTGTGCACACCTCCATGTGGACACACTCATTCTAACAGTTCAGTGTGCACACCTCCACAGGGACACACTCATTCTAACAGTTCAGTGTGCACACCTCCATGTGAGCACACTCATTCTAACAGTTCATTGTGCACACCGCCATGTGGGCATACTCATTCTAAAGTTCAGTGTGCACACCTCCATGTGGGCACACTCATTCTAACATTTCAGTGTGCACACCTCCATGTGGACACACTCATTCTAACAGTTCAGTGTGCACAGCTCCATGTGGGCACACTCATTCTAACAGTTCAGTGTGCACACCTCCATGTGGACACACTCATTCTAACAGTTCAGTGTGCACACCTCCATGTGGACACACTCATTCTAACAGTTCAGTGTGCACACCTCCATGTGGACACACTCATTCTATCAGTTCAGTGTGCACACCTCCATGTGGACACACTCATTCTAACAGTTCAGTGTGCACACCTCCATGTGGACAAATTCTAACACTTCGGTGTGCACACCTCCATGTGGACACACTCATTCTTACAGTTCAGTGTGCACACCTCCACAGGGATACACTCATTCTAACAGTTCAGTGTGCACACCTCCTCAGGGATACACTCATTCTAACAATACAGTGTGCACACCTCCATGTGGACATACTCATTCTAACAATACAGTGTACACACCTCCATGTGGACATATTCTAACAGTTCAGTGTGCACACCTACATGTGGACACACTCATTCTAACAGTTTTGGGTCCAAACGTCCATGTGGACACACTCATTCTAACAGTTCAGTGTGCACATCTCCAAAGGGATACACTAATTCTAACAGTTCAGTGTGCACACCTCCATGTGGACACACTCATTCTAACAGTTCTGTGTGCACACCTCCATGTGGGCACACTCATTCTAACAGTTCAGTGTGCACACTTCCATGTGGATACACTCATTCTAACAATTCAGTGTGCACACCTCCATGTGGACACACTCATTCTTACAGTTCAGTGTGCACACCTCCACAGGGATACACTCATTCTAACAGTTCAGTGTTCACACCTCCACAGGGATACACTCATTCTAACAGTTCAGTGTGCACATCTCCATGTGGACACACTCATTCTAACAGTTCAGTGTGCACACCTCCATGTGGACATATTCTACCAGTTCAGTGTGCACACCTCCATGTGGACACACTCATTCTAACAGTTTTGGGTCCAAACCTCCATGTGGACACACTCATTCTAACAGTTCAGTGTGCACATCTCCACAGGGATACACTAATTCTAACAGTTCAGTGTGCACACCTCTATGTGGACACACTCATTCTAACAGTTCAGTGTGCACACCTCCATGTGGGCACACTCATTCTAACAGTTCAGTGTGCACACTTCCATGTGGACACACTCATTCTAACAGTTCAGTGTGCACACCTCCATGTGGACACACTCAATCTAACAGTTCAGTGTAAACACCTCCATGTTGACACACCCATTCTAATAATTCAGTGTGCACACCTCCATGTGGACACATTCATTCTAACAGTTCAGTGTGCACACCTCCATGTGGACACACTCAATCTAACAGTTCAGTGTGCACACCTCCATGTGGGCACACTCATTCTAAAAGTTCATTGTGCACACCTCCATGTGGACACATTCATTCTAACAGTTCAGTGTGCACACCTCCATTTGGACACACTCATTCTAACAGTTCAGTGTGCACACCTCCATGTGGACACACTCATTCTAACAGTTCAGTGTGCACACCTCCATGTGGACACATTCTAACAGTTCAGTGTGCATACCTCCATGTGGACACACTCATTTAACACTTCAGTGTGCACACCTCCACAGGGATACACTCATTCTAACAGTTCAGTGTGCACACCTCCATGTGGGCACACTCATTCTAAAAGTTCATTGTGCACACCTCCATGTGGACACATTCATTCTAACAGTTCAGTGTGCACACCTCCATGTGGACACACTCATTCTAACAGTTCAGTGTGCACACCTCCATGTGGACACACTCATTCTAACAGTTCAGTGTGCACACCTCCATGTGGACACATTCTAACAGTTCAGTGTGCATACCTCCATGTGGACACACTCATTTAACAGTTCAGTGTGCACACCTCCACAGGGATACACTCATTCTAACAGTTCAGTGTGCACACCTCCATGTGGACACACTCATTCTAACAGTTCAGTGTGCACAACTCCATGTGGGCACACTCATTCTAACAGTTCAGTGTGCACACTTCCATGTGGACACACTCATTCTAACAGTTCAGTGTGCACACCTCCATGTGGACACACTCATTCTAACAGTTAAGTGTGCACACCTCCATGTGGACACACTCATTCTAACAGTTCAGTGTGCACACCTCCATGTGGACACACTCATTCTAACAATACATTGTGCACACCTCCATGTGGACATATTCTAACAGTTCAGTGTGCACACCTCCATGTGGACACACTCATTCTAACAGTTCTGGGTCCACACCTCCATGTGGACACACTCATTCTAACAGTTCAGTGTGCACATCTCCACAGGGATACACTAATACTAACAGTTCAGTGTGCACACCTCCTTGTGGACACACTCATTCTAACAGTTCAGTGTGCACACCTCCATGTGGGCACACTCATTCTAACAGTTCAGTGTGCATACCTCCATGTGGACACACTCATTTTAACAGTTCAGTGTGCACACTTCCACAGGGATACACTCATTCTAACAGTTCAGTGTGCACACCTCCATGTGGACACATTCATTCTAACAGTTCATTGTGCACAACTCCATGTGGGCACACTCATTCTAACAGTTCAGTGTGCACACTTCCATGTGGACACACTCATTCTAACAGTTCAGTGTGCACACCTCCATGTGGACACACTCATTTTAACAGTTCAGTGGGCACACCTCCATGTGGACACACTCATTCTAATAGTTCAGTGTGCAAACCTCCATGTGGACACACTCATTCTAACAATACAGTGTGCACACCTCCATGTGGACACATTCTAACAGTTCAGTGTGCACACCTCAATGTGGACACACTCATTCTAACAGTTCAGTGTGCACACCTCCATGTGGACACACTCATTCTAACAGTTCAGTGTGCACACCTCCATGTGGACACACTCATTCTAACAGTTCAGTGTGCACACCTCCACAGGGATAAACTCATTCTAACAGCTCAGTGTGCACACCTCCATGTGGATACACTCATTCTAACAGTTCAGTGTGCACACCTCCATGTGGACACACTCATTCTAACAGTTCAGTGTGCACAGCTCCATGTGGACACACTCTTCTAACAGTTCAGTGTGCACACCTCCATGTGGACACACTCAATCTAACAGTTCAGTGTAAACACCTCCATGTGGACACACTCATTCTAACAATTCAGTGTGCACACCTCCATGTGGACACATTCATTCTAACAGTTCAGTGTGCACACCTCCATGTGGACACACTCAATCTAACAGTTCAGTGTACACACCTCCATGTGGACACACTCATTCTAACAGTTCAGTGTGCACACCTCCATGTGGATACACTCATTCTAACAATACAGTGTGCACACCTCCATGTGGACATATTCTAACAGTTCAGTGTGCACACCTCCATGTGGGCACACTCATTCTAAAAGTTCATTGTGCACACCTCCATGTGGACACATTCATTCTAACAGTTCAGTGTGCACACCTCCATGTGGACACAATCATTCTAACAGTTCAGTGTGCACACCTCCATGTGGACACATTCTAACAGTTCAGTGTGCATACCTCCATGTGGACACACTCATTTAACAGTTCAGTGTGCACACCTCCACAGGGATACACTCATTCTAACAGTTCAGTGTGCACACCTCCATGTGGACACACTCATTATAACAGTTCAGTGTGCACAACTCCATGTGGGCACACTCATTCTAACAGTTCAGTGTGCACACTTCCATGTGGACACACTCATTCTAACAGTTCAGTGTGCACACCTCCATGTGGACACACTCATTCTAACAGTTAAGTGTGCACACCTCCATGTGGGCACACTCATTCTAACAGTTTAGTGTGCACACCTCCATGCGGGCACACTCATTCAAACAGTTCAGTGTGCACACCTCCATGTGGACACACTCATTCTAACAGTTCAGTGTGCACACTTCCATGTGGACACACTCATTCTAACAGTTCAGTGTGCATACCTCCACAGGGATAAACTCATTCTAACAGCTCAGTGTGCACACCTCCATTTGGACACACTCATTCTAACATTCTAACAGTTCAGTGTGCACACTTCCATGTGGACACACTCATTCTAACAGTTCAGTGTGCACACCTCCATGTGGACACACTCAATCTAACAGTTCAGTGTACACCTCCATGTGGACACACTCATTCTAACAGTTCAGTGTGCACACCTCCATGTGGATACACTCATTCTAACAATACATTGTGCACACCTCCATGTGGACATATTCTAACAGTTCAGTGTGCACACCTCCATGTGGGCACACTCATTCTAAAAGTTCATTGTGCACACCTCCATGTGGACACACTCATTCTAACAGTTCAGTGTGCACACCTCCATGTGGACACACTCATTCTAAGAGTTCAGTGTGCACACTTCCACAGTGACACACTCATTCTAACAGTTCAGTGTGCACACCTCCATGTGGACACAGTCATTCTAACAGTTCAGTGTGCTCACCTGCATGTGGACACAATCATTCTAACAGTTCAGTGTACACACCTCCATGTGGACACACACATTCTAACAGTTCAGTGTGCACACCTCCATGTGTACACACTCATTCTAACAGTTCAGTGTGCACACCTCCACAGGGACACACTCATTCTAACAGTTCAGTGTGCACACCTCCATGTGGTCACAGTCATTCTAACAGTTCAGTGTGCACACCTCCATGTGGACACAGTCATTCTAACAGTTCAGTGTGCACACCTTAATGGGGACACACTCATTCTAACATTTAAGTGTGCACACCTCCATGTGGACACACTCATTCTAACAGTTCACTGTGCACACCTCCATGTGGGCACACTCATTCTAACAGTTCAGTGTGCACACCTCCATGTGGGCATACTCATTCTAACAGAAGAGTGTGCACACCTCCAAGTGGGCACACTCATTCTAACAGTTCAGAGTGCACACCTCCATGTGGACACACTGATTCTAACAGTTCAGTGTGCACACCTCCATGTGGACACACTCATTCTAACAGTTCAGTGTGCACACCTCCATGTGGGCACACTCATTCTAACAGTTCAGTGTGCACACCGCCACAGGGATACACTCATTGTAACAGTTCAGTGTGCACACCTCCATGTGGACACACTCATTCTAACAGTTCAGTGTGCACACCTCCATGTGGGCACAATCATTCTAACAGTTCAGTGTGCACACCTCCATGTGTACACACTCATTCTAAGAGTTCAGTGTGCACACCTCCACAGGGACACACTCATTCTAACAGTTCAGTGTGCACACCTCCATGTGGTCACAGTCATTCTAACAGTTCAGTGTGCACACCTCCATGTGGACACAGTCATTCTAACAGTTCAGTGTGCACACCTCCATGGGGACACACTCATTCTAACATTTAAGTGTGCACACCTCCATATGGACACACTCATTCTAACAGTTCACTGTGCACACCTCCATGTGGGCACACTCATTCTAACAGTTCAGTGTTCACACTTCCATGTGGACACACTCATTCTAACAGTTCAGTGTGCACACCTCCACAGGGATAAACTCATCCTAACAGCTCAGTGTGCACACCTCCATGTGGACACACTCATTCTAACAGTTCAGTGTTCACACCTCCATGTGGACACACTCATTCTAACAGTTCAGTGTGCACAGCTCCATGTGGACACACTCTTCTAACAGTTCAGTGTGCACATCTCCATGTGGACACACACATTCAAATAGTTCAGTGTGCACACCTCCATGTTGACAAATTCTAACACTTCGGTGTGCACACCTCCATGTGGACACACTCATTCTAACATTTCAGTGTGGACACCTCCCCAGGGACACACTCATTCTAAAAGTTCAGTGTGCACACCTCCATGTGGACACACTCATTCTAACAATACAGTGTGCACACCTCCATGTGAACATATTCTAACAGTTCAGTGTGCACACCTCCATGTGGACACACTCATTCTAACAGTTTTGGGTCCAAACCTCCATGTGGACACACTCATTCTAACAGTTCAGTGTGCACATCTCCACAGGGATACACTAATTCTAACAGTTCAGTGTACACACCTCCATGTGGACACACTCATTCTAACAGTTCAGTGTGCACACCTCCATGTGGGCACACTCATTCTAACAGTTCAGTGTGCACACTTCCATGTGGACAAACTCATTCTAACAGTTCAGTGTGCACACCTCCATGTGGACACACTCAATCTAACAGTTCAGTGTAAACACCTCCATGTGGACACACTCATTCTAACAATTCAGTGTGCACACTTCCATGTGGACACACTCATTCTAACAGTTCAGTGTGCACACCTCCATGTGGACACAGTCATTCTAAAAGTTCAGTGTGCATACCTCCATGTGGACACACTCATTCTAACAGTTCAGTGTGCACATCTCCACAGGGATACACTCATTCTAACAGTTCAGTGTGCACACCTCCATGTGGACACACTCATTCTAACAGTTCAGTGTGCACAACTCCATGTGGGCACACTCATTCTAACAGTTCAGTGTGCACACTTCCATGTGGACACACTCATTCTAACAGTTCAGTGTGCACACCTCCATGTGGACACACTCATTTTAACAGTTCAGTGGGCCACCTCCATGTGGAAACACTCATTCTAATAGTTCAGTGTGCAAACCTCCATGTGGACACACTCATTCTAACAATACAGTGTGCACACCTCCATGTGGACACATTCTAACAGTTCAGTGTGCACACCTCAATGTGGACACACTCATTCTAACAGTTCAGTGTGCACACCTCCATGTGGACACACACATTCTAACAGTTCAGTGTGCACAACTCCATGTGGACACACTTATTCTAACAGTTCAGTGTGCACACCTCCACAGGGACACACTCATTCTAACAGTTCAGTGTGCACACCTCCATGTGAGCACACTCATTCTAACAGTTCATTGTGCACACCGCCATGTGGGCATACTCATTCTAAAGTTCAGTGTGCACACCTCCATGTGGGCACACTCATTCTAACAGTTCAGTGTGCACACCTCCAAGTGGACACACTCATTCTAACAGTTCAGTGTGCACACCTCCATGTGGACACACTAATTCTAAAATTTCAGTGTGCACACCTCCATGTGGACACACTCATTCTAACAGTTCAGAGTGCACACTTCCATGTGGACACACTCATTCTAACAGTTCAGTGTGCACACCTCCACAGGGATAAACTCATTCTAACAGCTCAGTGTGCACACCTCCATGTGGATACACTCATTTTAACAGTTCAGTGTGCACACCTCCATGTGGACACACTCATTCTAACAGTTCAGTGTGCACAGCTCCATGTGGACACACTCTTCTAACAGTTCAGTGTGCACATCTCCATGTGGACACACTCATTCAAATAGTTCAGAGTGCACACCCTCCATGTTGACAAATTCTAACACTTCGGTGTGCACACCTCCATGTGGACACACTCATTCTAACATTTCAGTGTGCACACCTTCCCAGGGACACACTCATTCTAACAGTTCAGTGTGCACACCTCCATGTGGGCACACTCATTCTAACAGTTCAGTGTGCACACCTCCATGTGGACACACTCATTCTAACAGTTCAGTGTGCACACCTCCATGTGGACACACTCATTCTAACAGTTCAGTGTGCACACCTCTATGTGGACACACTCATTCTATCAGTTCAGTGTGCACACCTCCATGTGGACACACACATTCTAACAGTTCAGTGTGCACACCTCCATGTGGACAAATTCTAACACTTCGGTGTGCACACCTCCATGTGGACACACTCATTCTTACAGTTCAGTGTGCACACCTCCACAGGGATACACTCATTCTAACAGTTCAGTGTGCACACCTCCACAGGGATACACTCATTCTAACAATACAGTGTGCACACCTCCATGTGGACACACTCATTCTAACAATAGAGTGTACACACCTCCATGTGGACATATTCTAACAGTTCAGTGTGCACACCTCCATGTGGACACACTCATTCTAACAGTTTTGGGTCAAAACGTCCATGTGGACACACTCATTTTAACAGTTCTGTGTGCACACTTCCACAGGGATACACTCATTCTAACAGTTCAGTGTGCACACCTCCATGTGGACCCACTCATTCTAACAGTTCAGTGTGCACAACTCCATGTGGGCACACTCATTCTAACAGTTCAGTGTGCACACTTCCATGTGGATACACTCATTCTAACAGTTCAGTGTGCACACCTCCATGTGGACACACTCAATCTAACAGTTCAGTGTAAACACCTCCATGTGGACACACTCATTCTAACAGTTCAGTGTGCACACCTCCATGTGGACACACTCAATCTAACAGTTCAGTGTACACACCTCCATGTGGACACACTCATTATAAAAGTTCAGTGTGCACACCTCCATGTGGATACACTCATTCTAACAATACAGTGTGCACACCTCCATGTGGACATATTCTAACAGTTCAGTGTGCACACCTCCATGTGGGCACACTCATTCTAACAGTTCATTGTGCACACCTCCATGTGGACACACTCATTCTAACAGTTCAGTGTGCACACCTCCATGTGGACACACTCATTCTAACAGTTCAGTGTGCACACCTCCATGTGGACACATTCTAACAGTTCAGTGTGCATACCTCCATGTGGACACACTCATTTTAACAGTTCAGTGTGCACACCTCCACAGGGATACACTCATTCTAACAGTTCAGTGTGCACACCTCCATGTGG
>NW_026736036.1:0-87494 GCF_949786415.1 Peromyscus eremicus
AAACACAGTGGAGTAGAATAGTGCTCTTTTCTCAAAAGCAGAGTGTGTTTCTTGTAAGGTGAGCTAGAGTTTGTTTCCCAGTCCTAAATGGAGTTGAGACACATGCAGTTTCTGGTCCTATGAGCAAGAGTTGTTTTCTGGTAAGAAGAGTCACTATTGTGCTCCCATTGTCATACACAGGGCAAATAGCACTGATGTCTGTTCCCAGCATGTACAGTGTATTAGACTGAAAAGGATCTACTGATCTTGTCAGTTTCTTAAGCAGACTTGAACTAGATATGGCCCGTGTGTGTAGGAAGCACAGTTCTTTTGTTCTGAGCAAGCTCATTGTTAGGACACCATAGGAAACACAGTAGAGTAGAAGAGTGCTCTTTTCTCAAAAGCAGAGTGTGTTTCTTGTAAGGCGAGCTAGCGTTTGTTTCCTAGTCCTAAATGGAGTTGAATCACATGCAGTTTCTGGTCCTCCGAGAAAGAGTTGATTTCTGGTAAGAAGAGTCACTATTGCGCTCCCATTGTCATACACAGGGCAAATAGCACTGGCATCTGTTCCCAGCAGGTACAGTGTATTGGACTGAAGAGGAGCTACTGTTCTTGTCAGTTTCCTAAGCAGAATTGAACTAGATATGGCCGTGTGTGTAGGAAGCACAGTTCTTTTGTTCTGAGCAAGGTCACTGTTCTGGCCCTATGGAAAATGCAGTAGAGTTGAAGAATGCTCTTTTCTGAAAAGCAGAGTGTGTTTCTTGTAAGGCGAGCTAGTGTTTGTTTTCCAGTCCTAAATGGAGTTGAGTCACACGCAGTTTCTGGTCCTACGAGCAAGAGTTGTTTTCTGGTAAGAAGAGTCACTGTTGTGCTCCCATTGTCATACACAGTGCAAATAGCACTGGCGTCTGTTCCCAGCATTTAGAGTGTATTGGACTGAAGAGGATCTACTGTTCTTGTCAGTTTCCTAAGCAGAGTTGAACTAGATATGGCCCCTGTGTGTAGGAAGCACAGTTCTTTTGTTCTGAGCAAGCTCACTGTTCGGACCCCTTAGGAAACAGGAGAGTAGAAGAGTGCTCTTTTCTCAAAAGCAGAGTGTGTTTCTTGTAAGGCGAGCTAGCGTTTGTTTCCCAGTCCTAAATGGAGTTGAATCACATGCAGTTTCTGGTCCTATGTGCAAGAGTTGTTTTCTGGTAAGAACAGTCACTATTGTGCTCCCATTATTATACACAGGGCAAATAGCACTCGCTTCTGTTCCCAGCAAGTACAGTGTATTGGACTGAAGAGGAGCTACTGTTCTTGTCAGTTTCCTAAGCAGAGTTGAACTAGATATGGCCCGTGTTTGTACAATGCACAGTTCTTTTGTTCTGAGCAAGCTCTCTGTTCTGTCCCTATAGGAAACACAGTAGAGTAGAAAAGTGCTCTTCCTGAAAAGCAGAGTGTGTTTCTTGTAAGGCGAGCTAGGGTTTGTTTCCCGGTCCTAAATGGAGTTGAGTCACATGCAGTTTCTGTTCCTACGAGCAAGAGTTGTTTTCTGGTAAGAAGAGTCACTGTTGCGCTCCCATTGTCATACACAGTGCAAATAGCACTCGCGTCTGTTCCCAGCATTTACAGTGTATTGGACTGACGAGGATCTATTGTTGTCAGTTTCCTAAGCTGAATTGAATTAGACATGGCCGTGTGTGTAGAAAGCACAGTTCTTTTGTTCTGAGCAAGATCACTGTTTGGCACCCATAGGAAACACAGTAGAGTAGACGAGTGCTCTTTTCTCAAAAGCAGAGTGTGTTTCTTGTAAAGCGAGCTAGCCTTTGTTTTCCAGTCCTAAATTGAGTTGAATCACATGCAGTTTTTGGTCCTACGAGCAAGAGTTGTTTTCTGGTAAGAAGAGTCACTATTGTGCTCCCATTGTCATATTCAGGGCAAAAAGCAATGGCGTCTGTTCCCAGCATGTATAGTGTATTGGACCGAAGAGGATCTACTGTTCTTGTCAGTTTCCTAAGCAGAGTTGAACTAGATATGGCCCGTGTGCGTAGGAAGCACAGTTCTTTTGTTCTGAGCAAGCTCACTGTTCTGGCCCTATAGGAAACACAGTAGAGTAGAAGAGTGCTCTTTTCTCAAAAGCAGAGTGTGTTTCTTGTAAGGCGAGCTATTGTTTTTTTCCCAGTCAGAAATGGAGTTGAATCCCATGCAGTTTCTGGTCCTACGAGCAAGAGTTTTTTCTGATAAGTAGAGTCACAATTTTGCTCCCATTGTCATACACAGGGCAAATAGGACTGGCGTCTGTTCCCAGCAAGTACAGTGTATTGGACTGAAGAGGAGCTACTGTTCTTGTCAGTTTCCTAAGCAGAATTGAACTAGATATGGCCCGTGTTTGTAGAAAGCACAGTTCTTTTGTTCTGAGCAAGCTCACAGTTCTGGCCCTATGGGAAACACAGTAGAGTAGAATAGTGCTCTTTTCTCAAAAGCAGAGTGTGTTTCTTGTAAGGTGAGCTAGGGTTTGTTTCCCAGTCCTAAATGGAGTTGAGACACATGCAGTTTCTGGTCCTATGAGCAAGAGTTGTTTTCTGGTAAGAAGAGTCACTATTGTGCTCCCATTGTCATACACAGGGCAAATAGCACTGATGTCTGTTCCCAGCATGTACAGTGTATTAGACTGAAAAGGATCTACTGATCTTGTCAGTTTCTAAAGCAGACTTGAACTAGATATGGCCCGTGTGTGTAGGAAGCACAGTTCTTTTGTTCTGAGCAAGCTCATTGTTCGGACACCATAGGAAACACAGTAGAGTAGAAGAGTGCTCTTTTCTCAAAAGCAGAGTGTGTTTCTTGTAAGGCGAGCTAGCGTTTGTTTCCTAGTCCTAAATGGAGTTGAATCACATGCAGTTTCTGGTACTCCGAGAAAGAGTTGATTTCTGGTAAGAAGAGTCACTATTGCGCTCCCATTGTCATACACAGGGCAAATAGCACTGGCATCTGTTCCCAGCAAGTACAGTGTATTGGACTGAAGAGGAGCTACTGTTCTTGTCAGTTTCCTAAGCAGAATTGAACTAGATATGGCCGTGTGTGTAGGAAGCACAGTTCTTTTGTTCTGAGCAAGGTCACTGTTCTGGCCCTATGGGAAATTCAGTAGAGTTGAAGAATGCTCTTTTCTGAAAAGCAGAGTGTTTTCTTGTAAGGCGAGGTAGTGTTTGTTTCCCAGTCCTAAATGGAGTTGAGTCACACGCAGTTTCTGGTCCTACGAGCAAGAGTTGTTTTCTGGTAAGAAGAGTCACTGTTGTGCTCCCATTGTCATACACAGTGCAAATAGCACTGGCGTCTGCTCCCAGCATTTAGAGTGTATTGGACTGAAGAGGATCTACTGTTCTTGTCAGTTTCCTAAGCAGAGTTGAACTAGATATGGCCCGTGTGTGTAGGAAGCACAGTTCTTTTGTTCTGAGCAAGCTCACTGTTGGGACCCCTTAGGAAACAGGAGAGTAGAAGAGTGCTCTTTTCTCAAAAGCAGAGTGTGTTTCTTGTAAGGCGAGCTAGCGTTTGTTTCCCAGTCCTAAATGGAGTTGAATCACATGCAGTTTCTGGTCCTATGTGCAAGAGTTGTTTTCTGGTAAGAACAGTCACTATTGTGCTCCCATTATTATACACAGGGCAAATAGCACTCGCTTCTGTTCCCAGCAAGTACAGTGTATTGGACTGAAGAGGAGCTACTGTTCTTGTCAGTTTCCTAAGCAGAGTTGAACTAGATATGGCCCGTGTTTGTACAATGCACAGTTCTTTTGTTCTGAGCAAGCTCTCTGTTCTGTCCCTATAGGAAACACAGTAGAGTAGAAGAGTGCTCTTTTCTGAAAAGCAGAGTGTGTTTCTTGTAAGGCGAGCTAGGGTTTGTTTCCCGGTCCTAAATGGAGTTGAGTCACATGCAGTTTCTGTTCCTACGAGCAAGAGTTGTTTTCTGGTAAGAAGAGTCACTGTTGTGCTCCCATTGTCATACACAGTGCAAATAGCACTCGCGTCTGTTCCCAGCATTTACAGTGTATTGGACTGACGAGGATCTATTGTTGTCAGTTTCCTAAGCCGAATTGAATTAGACATGGCCGTGTGTGTAGGAAGCACAGTTCTTTTGTTCTGAGCAAGATCACTGTTTGGCACCCATAGGAAACACAGTAGAGTAGACGAGTGCTCTTTTCTCAAAAGCAGAGTGTGTTTCTTGTAAAGCGAGCTAGCGTTTGTTTCCCAGTCCTAAATGGAGTTGATTCACATGCAGTTTCTGGTCCTATGAGCAAGAGTTGTTTTCTGGTAAGAAGAGTCACTATTGTGCTCCCATTGTCATACACAGGGCAAATAGCACTGATGTCTGTTCCCAGCATGTACAGTGTATTAGACTGAAAAGGATCTACTGATCTTGTCAGTTTCTTAAGCAGACTTGAACTAGATATGGCCCGTGTGTGTAGGAAGCACAGTTCTTTTGTTCTGAGCAAGCTCATTATTCGGACACCTTAGGAAACACAGTAGAGTAGAAGAGTGCTCTTTTCTCAAAAGCAGAGTGTGTTTCTTGTAAGGCGAGCTAGCGTTTGTTTCCTAGTCCTAAATGGAGTTGAATCACATGCAGTTTCTGGTCCTCCGAGAAAGAGTTGATTTCTGGTAAGAAGAGTCACTATTGCGCTCCCATTGTCATACACAGGGCAAATAGGACTGGCGTCTGTTCCCAGCAAGTACAGTGTATTGGACTGAAGAGGAGCTACTGTTCTTGTCAGTTTCCTAAGCAGAATTGAACTAGATATGGCCCGTGTGTGTAGAAAGCACAGTTCTTTTGTTCTGAGCAAGCTCACAGTTCTGGACCTATGGGAAACACAGTAGAGTAGAATAGTGCTCTTTTCTCAAAAGCAGAGTGTGTTTCTTGTAAGGTGAGCTAGGGTTTGTTTCCCAGTCCTAAATGGAGTTGAGACACATGCAGTTTCTGGTCCTATGAGCAAGAGTTGTTTTCTGGTAAGAAGAGTCACTATTGTGCTCCCATTGTCATACACAGGGCAAATAGCACTGATGTCTGTTCCCAGCATGTACAGTGTATTAGACTGAAAAGGATCTACTGATCTTGTCAGTTTCTTAAGCAGACTTGAACTAGATATGGCCCGTGTGTGTAGGAAGCACAGTTCTTTTGTTCTGAGCAAGCTCATTGTTCGGACACCATAGGAAACACAGTAGAGTAGAAGAGTGCTCTTTTCTCAAAAGCAGAGTGTGTTTCTTGTAAGGCGAGCTAGCGTTTGTTTCCTAGTCCTAAATGGAGTTGAATCACATGCAGTTTCTGGTACTCCGAGAAAGAGTTGATTTCTGGTAAGAAGAGTCACTATTGCGCTCCCATTGTCATACACAGGGCAAATAGCACTGGCATCTGTTCCCAGCAAGTACAGTGTATTGGACTGAAGAGGAGCTACTGTTCTTGTCAGTTTCCTAAGCAGAATTGAACTAGATATGGCCGTGTGTGTAGGAAGCACAGTTCTTTTGTTCTGAGCAAGGTCACTGTTCTGGCCCTATGGGAAATGCAGTAGAGTTGAAGAATGCTCTTTTCTGAAAAGCAGAGTGTGTTTCTTGTAAGGCGAGGTAGTGTTTGTTTCCCAGTCCTAAATGGAGTTGAGTCACACTCAGTTTCTGGTCCTACGAGCAAGAGTTGTTTTCTGGTAAGAAGAGTCACTGTTGTGCTCCCATTGTCATACACAGTGCAAATAGCACTGGCGTCTGCTCCCAGCATTTAGAGTGTATTGGACTGAAGAGGATCTACTGTTCTTGTCAGTTTCCTAAGCAGAGTTGAACTAGATATGGCCCGTGTGTGTAGGAAGCACAGTTCTTTTGTTCTGAGCAAGCTCACTGTTGGGACCCCTTAGGAAACAGGAGAGTAGAAGAGTGCTCTTTTCTCAAAAGCAGAGTGTGTTTCTTGTAAGGCGAGCTAGCGTTTGTTTCCCAGTCCTAAATGGAGTTGAATCACATGCAGTTTCTGGTCCTATGTTCAAGAGTTGTTTTCTGGTAAGAACAGTCACTATTGTGCTCCCATTATTATACACAGGGCAAATAGCACTCGCTTCTGTTCCCAGCAAGTACAGTGTATTGGACTGAAGAGGAGCTACTGTTCTTGTCAGTTTCCTAAGCAGAGTTGAACTAGATATGGCCCGTGTTTGTACAATGCACAGTTCTTTTGTTCTGAGCAAGCTCTCTGTTCTGTCCCTATAGGAAACACAGTAGAGTAGAAGAGTGCTCTTTTCTGAAAAGCAGAGTGTGTTTCTTGTAAGGCGAGCTAGGGTTTGTTTCCCGGTCCTAAATGGAGTTGAGTCACATGCAGTTTCTGTTCCTACGAGCAAGAGTTGTTTTCTGGTAAGAAGAGTCACTGTTGCGCTCCCATTGTCATACACAGTGCAAATAGCACTCGCGTCTGTTCCCAGCATTTACAGTGTATTGGACTGACGAGGATCTATTGTTGTCAGTTTCCTAAGCCAAATTGAATTAGACATGGCCGTGTGTGTAGGAAGCACAGTTCTTTTGTTCTGAGCAAGATCACTGTTTGGCACCCATAGGAAACACAGTAGAGTAGACGAGTGCTCTTTTCTCAAAAGCAGAGTGTGTTTCTTGTAAAGCGAGCTAGCGTTTGTTTCCCAGTCCTAAATGGAGTTGATTCACATGCAGTTTCTGGTCCTATGAGCAAGAGTTGTTTTCTGGTAAGAAGAGTCACTATTGTGCTCCCATTGTCATACACAGGGCAAATAGCACTGATGTCTGTTCCCAGCATGTACAGTGTATTAGACTGAAAAGGATCTACTGATCTTGTCAGTTTCTTAAGCAGACTTGAACTAGATATGGCCCGTGTGTGTAGGAATCACAGTTCTTTTGTTCTGAGCAAGCTCATTATTCGGACACCTTAGGAAACACAGTAGAGTAGAAGAGTGCTCTTTTCTCAAAAGCAGAGTGTGTTTCTTGTAAGGCGAGCTAGCGTTTGTTTCCTAGTCCTAAATGGATTTGAATCACATGCAGTTTCTGGTCCTCCGAGAAAGAGTTGATTTCTGGTAAGAAGAGTCACTATTGCGCTCCCATTGTCATACACAGGGCAAATAGGACTGGCGTCTGTTCCCAGCAAGTACAGTGTATTGGACTGAAGAGGAGCTACTGTTCTTGTCAGTTTCCTAAGCAGAATTGAACGAGATATGGCCCGTGTGTGTAGAAAGCACAGTTCTTTTGTTCTGAGCAAGCTCACAGTTCTGGCCCTATGGGAAACACAGTAGAGTAGAATAGTGCTCTTTTCTCAAAAGCAGAGTGTGTTTCTTGTAAGGTGAGCTAGGGTTTGTTTCCCAGTCCTAAATGGAGTTGAGACACATGCAGTTTCTGGTCCTATGAGCAAGAGTTGTTTTCTGGTAAGAAGAGTCACTATTGTGCTCCCATTGTCATACACAGGGCAAATAGCACTGATGTCTGTTCCCAGCATGTACAGTGTATTAGACTGAAAAGGATCTACTGATCTTGTCAGTTTCTTAAGCAGACTTGAACTAGATATGGCCCGTGTGTGTAGGAAGCACAGTTCTTTTGTTCTGAGCAAGCTCATTGTTCGGACACCATAGGAAACACAGTAGAGTAGAAGAGTGCTCTTTTCTCAAAAGCAGAGTGTGTTTCTTGTAAGGCGAGCTAGCGTTTGTTTCCTAGTCCTAAATGGAGTTGAATCACATGCAGTTTCTGGTACTCCGAGAAAGAGTTGATTTCTGGTAAGAAGAGTCACTATTGCGCTCCCATTGTCATACACAGGGCAAATAGCACTGGCATCTGTTCCCAGCAAGTACAGTGTATTGGACTGAAGAGGAGCTACTGTTCTTGTCAGTTTCCTAAGCAGAATTGAACTAGATATGGCCGTGTGTGTAGGAAGCACAGTTCTTTTGTTCTGAGCAAGGTCACTGTTCTGGCCCTATGGGAAATGCAGTAGAGTTGAAGAATGCTCTTTTCTGAAAAGCAGAGTGTGTTTCTTGTAAGGCGAGGTAGTGTTTGTTTCCCAGTCCTAAATGGAGTTGAGTCACACGCAGTTTCTGGTCCTACGAGCAAGAGTTGTTTTCTGGTAAGAAGAGTCACTGTTGTGCTCCCATTGTCATACACAGTGCAAATAGCACTGGCGTCTGCTCCCAGCATTTAGAGTGTATTGGACTGAAGAGGATCTACTGTTCTTGTCAGTTTCCTAAGCAGAGTTGAACTAGATATGGCCCGTGTGTGTAGGAAGCACAGTTCTTTTGTTCTGAGCAAGCTCACTGTTGGGACCCCTTAGGAAACAGGAGAGTAGAAGAGTGCTCTTTTCTCAAAAGCAGAGTGTGTTTCTTGTAAGGCGAGCTAGCGTTTGTTTCCCAGTCCTAAATGGAGTTGAATCACATGCAGTTTCTGGTCCTATGTGCAAGAGTTGTTTTCTGGTAAGAACAGTCACTATTGTGCTCCCATTATTATACACAGGGCAAATAGCACTCGCTTCTGTTCCCAGCAAGTACAGTGTATTGGACTGAAGAGGAGCTACTGTTCTTGTCAGTTTCCTAAGCAGAGTTGAACTAGATATGGCCCGTGTTTGTACAATGCACAGTTCTTTTGTTCTGAGCAAGCTCTCTGTTCTGTCCCTATAGGAAACACAGTAGAGTAGAAGAGTGCTCTTTTCTGAAAAGCAGAGTGTGTTTCTTGTAAGGCGAGCTGGGGTTTGTTTCCCGGTCCTAAATGGAGTTGAGTCACATGCAGTTTCTGTTCCTACGAGCAAGAGTTGTTTTCTGGTAAGAAGATTCACTGTTGCGCTCCCATTGTCATACACAGTGCAAATAGCACTCGCGTCTGTTCCCAACATTTACAGTGTATTGGACTGACGAGGATCTATTGTTGTCAGTTTCCTAAGCCGAATTGAATTAGACATGGCCGTGTGTGTAGGAAGCACAGTTCTTTTGTTCTGAGCAAGATCACTGTTTGGCACCCATAGGAAACACAGTAGAGTAGACGAGTGCTCTTTTCTCAAAAGCCTAGTGTGTTTCTTGTAAAGCGAGCTAGCCTTTGTTTTCCAGTCCTAAATTGAGTTGAATCACATGCAGTTTTTGGTCCTACGAGCAAGAGTTGTTTTCTGGTAAGAAGAGTCACTATTGCGCTCCCATTGCCATATTCAGGGCAAAAAGCAATGGCGTCTGTTCCCAGCATGTATAGTGTATTGGACTGAAGAGGATCTACTGTTCTTGTCAGTTTCCTAAGCAGAGTTGAACTAGATATGGCCCGTGTGCGTAGGAAGCACAGTTCTTTTGTTCTGAGCAAGCTCACTGTTCTGGCCCTATAGGAAACACAGTAGAGTAGAAGAGTGCTCTTTTCTCAAAAGCAGAGTGTGTTTCTTGTAAGACGAGCTATTGTTTTTTTCCCAGTCAGAAATGGAGTTGAATCCCATGCAGTTTCTGGCCTACGAGCAAGAGTGTTTTCTGATAAGTAGAGTCACTATTTTGCTCCCATTGTCATACACAGGGCAAATAGGACTGGCGTCTGTTCCCAGCAAGTACAGTGTATTGGACTGAAGAGGAGCTACTGTTCTTGTCAGTTTCCTAAGCAGAATTGAACTAGATATGGCCCATGTGTTAAGGAAGCACAGTTCTTTTGTTCTGAGCAAGCTCACTGTTCTTTCCCTCTAGGAAAACCAGTAGAGTAGAAGAGTGCTCTTTTCTCAAAAGCAGAGTGTGTTTCTTGCAAGGCGAGCTACCGTTTGTTTCCCAGTCCTAAATGGAGTTGATTCACATGCAGTTTCTGGTCCTATGAGCAAGAGTTGTTTTCTGGTAAGAAGAGTCACTATTGTGCTCCCATTGTCATACACAGGGCAAATAGCACTGATGTCTGTTCCCAGCATGTACAGTGCATTAGACTGAAAAGGATCTACTGATCTTGTCAGTTTCTTAAGCAGACTTGAACTAGATATGGCCCGTGTGTGTAGGAAGCACAGTTCTTTTGTTCTGAGCAAGCTCATTGTTCGGACACCTTAGGAAACACAGTAGAGTAGAAGAGTGCTCTTTTCTCAAAAGCAGAGTGTGTTTCTTGTAAGGCGAGCTAGCGTTTGTTTCCTAGTCCTAAATGGAGTTGAATCACATGCAGTTTCTGGTCCTCCGAGAAAGAGTTGATTTCTGGTAAGAAGAGTCACTATTGTGCTCCCATTGTCATACACAGGGCAAATAGCACTGGCGTCTGTTCCCAGCAAGTACAGTGTATTGGACTGAAGAGGAGCTACTGTTCTTGTCAGTTTCCTAAGCAGAATTGAACTAGATATGGCCCGTGTGTGTAGAAAGCACAGTTCTTTTGTTCTGAGCAAGCTCACAGTTCTGGACCTATGGGAAACACAGTAGAGTAGAATAGTGCTCTTTTCTCAAAAGCAGAGTGTGTTTCTTGTAAGGTGAGCTAGCGTTTGTTTCCCAGTCCTAAATGGAGTTGAGACACATGCAGTTTCTGGTCCTATGAGCAAGAGTTGTTTTCTGGTAAGAAGAGTCACTATTGTGCTCCCATTGTCATACACAGGGCAAATAGCACTGATGTCTGTTCCCAGCATGTACAGTGTATTAGACTGAAAAGGATCTACTGATCTTGTCAGTTTCTTAAGCAGACTTGAACTAGATATGGCCCGTGTGTGTAGAAAGCACAGTTCTTTTGTTCTGAGCAAGCTCATTGTTCGGACACCATAGGAAACACAGTAGAGTAGAAGAGTGCTCTTTTCTCAAAAGCAGAGTGTGTTTCTTGTAAGGCGAGCTAGCGCTTGTTTCCTAGTCCTAAATGGAGTTGAATCACATGCAGTTTCTGGTCCTCCGAGAAAGAGTTGATTTCTGGTAAGAAGAGTCACTATTGCGCTCCCATTGTCATACACAGGGCAAATAGCACTGGCATCTGTTCCCAGCAAGTACAGTGTATTGGACTGAAGAGGAGCTACTGTTCTTGTCAGTTTCCTAAGCAGAATTGAACTAGATATGGCCGTGTGTGTAGGAAGCACAGTTCTTTTGTTCTGAGCAAGGTCACTGTTCTGGCCCTATGGGAAATGCAGTAGAGTTGAAGAATGCTCTTTTTTGAAAAGCAGAGTGTGTTTCTTGTAAGGCGAGCTAGTGTTTGTTTCCCAGTCCTAAATGGAGTTGAGTCACACGCAGTTTCTGGTCCTACGAGCAAGAGTTGTTTTCTGGTAAGAAGAGTCACTGTTGTGCTCCCATTGTCATACACAGTGCAAATAGCACTGGCGTCTGTTCCCAGCATTTACAGTGTATTGGACTGAAGAGGATCTACTGTTCTTGTCAGTTTCCTAAGCAGAGTTGAACTAGATATGGCCCGTGTGTGTAGGAAGCACAGTTCTTTTGTTCTGAGCAAGCTCACTGTTGGGACCCCTTAGGAAACAGGAGAGTAGAAGAGTGCTCTTTTCTCAAAAGCAGAGTGTGTTTCTTGTAAGGCGAGCTAGCGTTTGTTTCCCAGTCCTAAATGGAGTTGAATCACATGCAGTTTCTGGTCCTATGTGCAAGAGTTGTTTTCTGGTAAGAACAGTCACTATTGTGCTCCCATTATTTTACACAAGGCAAATAGCACTCGCTTCTGTTCCCAGCAAGTACAGTGTATTGGAATGAAGAGGAGCTACTGTTCTTGTCAGTTTCCTAAGCAGAGTTGAAATAGATATGGCCCGTGTTTGTACAATGCACAGTTCTTTTGTTCTGAGCAAGCTCTCTGTTCTGTCCCTATAGGAAACACAGTAGAGTAGAAGAGTGCTCTTTTCTGAAAAGCAGAGTGTGTTTCTTGTAAGGCGAGCTAGGGTTTGTTTCCCGGTCCTAAATGGAGTTGAGTCACATGCAGTTTCTGTTCCTACGAGCAAGAGTTGTTTTCTGGTAAGAAGAGTCACTGTTGCGCTCCCATTGTCATACACAGTGCAAATAGCACTCGCGTCTGTTCCCAGCATTTACAGTGTATTGGACTGACGAGGATCTATTGTTGTCAGTTTCCTAAGCCGAATTGAATTAGACATGGCCGTGTGTGTAGGAAGCACAGTTCTTTTGTTCTGAGCAAGATCACTGTTTGGCACCCATAGGAAACACAGTAGAGTAGACGAGTGCTCTTTTCTCAAAAGCAGAGTGTGTTTCTTGTAAAGCGAGCTAGCCTTTGTTTTCCAGTCCTAAATTGAGTTGAATCACATGCAGTTTTTGGTCCTACGAGCAAGAGTTGTTTTCTGGTAAGAAGAGTCACTATTGTGCTCCCATTGTCATATTCAGGGCAAAAAGCAATGGCGTCTGTTCCCAGCATGTATAGTGTATTGGACTGAAGAGGATCGACTGTTCTTGTCAGTTTCCTAAGCAGAGTTGAACTAGATATGGCCCGTGCGCGTAGGAAGCACAGTTCTTTTGTTCTGAGCAAGCACACTGTTCTGGCCCTATAGGAAACACAGTAGAGTAGAAGAGTGCTCTTTTCTCAAAAGCAGAGAGTGTTTCTTGTAAGGCGAGCTATTGTTTTTTTCCCAGTCAGAAATGGAGTTGAATCCCATGCAGTTTCTGGTCCTACGAGCAAGAGTGTTTTCTGATAAGTAGAGTCACTATTTTGCTCCCATTGTCATACACAGGGCAAATAGGACTGGCGTCTGTTCCGAGCATGTACAGTGTATTGGACTGAAGAGGATCTACTGTTCTTGTCAATTTCCTAAGCAGAGTTGAACTAGATATGGCCCGTGTGTGTAGGAAGCACAGTTCTTTTGTTCTGAGAAAGCTCACTGTTCGGACCGAATCTGAAACACAGTAGAGTAGAAGAGTGCTCTTTTCTCAAAAGCAGAGTGTTTCTTGTAAAGCGAGCAAGTGTTTGTTTCTCAGTCAGAAATTGAGTTGAATCCATGCAGTTTCTGGTCCTACGAGCTAGAGTTGTTTTTGGTAAGAAGAGTCACTATTGCGCTCCCATTGCGATACACTGTGAAAATAGCACTCGCATCTGTTCACAGCAAGTACAGTGTATTGGACTGAAGAGGATCTACTGTTCTTGCCAGTTTCCTAAGCAGAATTGAACTAGATATGCCCCCTGTGTGTAGGAAGCACAGTTCTTTTGTTCTGAGCAATCTCACTGTTCTGGCCCTATAGGAAACACAGTAGAATAGAAGAGTGCTCTTTTCTCAAAAGCAGAGTGTGTTTCTTGTAAGGCGAGCTAACGTTTGTTTCCTAGTTCTAAATGGAGTTGAATCACATGCAGTTTCTGGTCCTATGAGCAAGAGTTGTTTTCTGGTAAGAAGAGTCACTATTGTGCTCCCATTGTCATACACAGGGCAAATAGCACTGATGTCTGTTCCCAGCATGTACAGTGTATTAGACTGAAAAGGATCTACTGATCTTGTCAGTTTCTTAAGCAGACTTGAACTAGATATGGCCCGTGTGTGTAGGAAGCACAGTTCTTTTGTTCTGAGCAAGCTCATTGTTCGGACACCATAGGAAACACAGTAGAGTAGAAGAGTGCTCTTTTCTCAAAAGCAGAGTGTGTTTCTTGTAAGGCGAGCTAGCGTTTGTTTCCTAGTCCTAAATGGAGTTGAATCACATGCAGTTTCTGGTCCTCCGAGAAAGAGTTGATTTCTGGTAAGAAGAGTCACTATTGCGCTCCCATTGTCATACACAGGGCAAATAGCACTGGCATCTGTTCCCAGCAAGTACAGTGTATTGGACTGAAGAGGAGCTACTGTTCTTGTCAGTTTCCTAAGCAGAATTGAACTAGATATGGCCGTGTGTGTAGGAAGCACAGTTCTTTTGTTCTGAGCAAGGTCACTGTTCTGGCCCTATGGGAAATGCAGTAGAGTTGAAGAATGCTCTTTTCTGAAAAGCAGAGTGTGTTTCTTGTAAGGCGAGCTAATGTTTGTTTCCCAGTCCTAAATGGAGTTGAGTCACAAGCAGTTTCTGGTCCTACGAGCAAGAGTTGTTTTCTGGTAAGAAGAGTCACTGTTGTGCTCCCATTGTCATACACAGTGCAAATAGCACTCCCGTCTGTTCCCAGCATTTACAGTGTATTGGACTGAAGAGGATCTACTGTTCTTGTCAGTTTCCTAAGCAGAGTTGAACTAGATATGGCCCGTGTGTGTAGGAAGCATATTTCTTTTGTTCTGAGCAAGCTCACTGTTCGGACCCCTTAGGAAACAGTAGAGTAGAAGAGTGCTCTTTTCTCAAAAGCAGAGTGTGTTTCTTGTAAGGCGAGTTAGCGATTGTTTCCCAGTCCTAAATGGAGTTGAGTCACGTGCAGTTTCTGGTCCTACGAGCAAGAGTTGTTTCCTGGTAAGAATAGTCACTATTGCGCTCCCATTGCCATAAACAGTGTGAATAGCACTTGCGTCTGTTCCCAGCAAGTACAGTGTATTGGACTGAAGAGGATCTACTGTTCTTGTCAGTTTCCTCAGCAGAGTTGAACTAGATATGGCCCGTGTGTGTAGGATGCACAGTTCTTTTGTTCTGAGCAAGCTCCCTGTTCGGACACCATACGAAACACAGTAGAGTCGAAGAGTGTTCTTTTCTCAAAAGCAGAGTGTGTTTCTTGTAAGGCGAGCTAGCGTTTTTTTCTCAGTCCTAAATGGAGTTGAATCACATGCAGTTTCTGGTCCTACGAGCAAGAGTTGTTTTCTGGTAAGAAGAGTCACTATTGAGCTCCCTTTGCCATACACAGGGCAAATAGCACTGATGTCTGTTCCCAGCATGTACAGTGTATTGGACTGAAGAGGATCTACTGTTCTTGTCAGGTTCCTAAGCAGAATTGAACTAGATATGGCCCGTGTGTGTAGGAAGCACAGTTCTTTTGTTCTGAGCCAGCACACTGTTTGGAACCCATAGGAAAAACAATAGAGTAGAAGAGTGCTCTTTTCTTAAAAGCAGAGTGTGTTTCTTGTAAGGCGAGCTCGCGATTGTTTCCCAGTCCTAAATGGAGTTGAGTCACATGCAGTTTCTGGTCCTATGAGCAAGAGTTGTTTTCTGGTAAGAAGAGTCACTATTGTGCTCCCATTGCCTTACACAGTGCAAATAGCTCTCACGTCTGTTCCCAGCAAGTACAGTGTATCGGACTGAAGAGGAGCAACTGTTCTTGTCAGTTTCCTAAGCAGAGTTGAACTAGATATCGCCCGTGTGTAGGAAGCACAGTTCTTTTGTTCTGAGCAAGCTCACTGTACTGGCCCTATAGGAAACACAGTAGAGTAGAAGAGTGCTCTTTCTCAAAAGCAGAGTGTGTTTCTTGTAAGGTGAGCTGGAGTTTGTTTCCCAGTTCTAAATGGAATTGAATCACATGCAGTTTTCGGTCCTACGAGCAAGAGTTGTTTTCAGGTAAGGAAAGTCACTATTGCGCTCCCATTGCCATATACATTGCAAATAGCACTCGAGTCTGTTCCCAGCAAGTACAGTGTATTGGACTGAAGAGGAGCTACTGTTCTTGTCAGTTTTCTAAGCAGAGTTGAACTAGATATGGCCCGTGTGTGTAGGAAGCACAGTTCTTTTGTTCTGAGCAAGCTCACTGTTCGGACAGAATAGGAAACACAGTAGAGTAGAAGAGTGCTCTTTTCTCAAAAGCAGAGTGTTTTTCTTGTAAGGCGAGCTAGTGTTTGTTTCCCAGTCAGAAATGGAGTTGAATCCATGCAGTTTCTGGTCCTACGAGCAAGAGTTGTTTTCTGGTAAGAAGAGTCACTATTGCGCTCCCATTGCGATACACTGTGAAAATAGCACTCGCATCTGTTCCCAGCAAGTACAGTGTATTGGATTGAAGAGGATTTACTGTTCTTGTCAGTTTCCTAAGCAGAATTGAACTAGATATGCACCCTGTGTGTAGGAAGCACAGTCATTTTGTTCTGAGCAAGCTCACTGTTCTGGCCCAATAGGAAACACAGTAGAGTAGAAGATTGCCCTTTTCTCAAAAGCAGAGTGTGTTTCTTGTAAGGCTAGCTAGGATTTGTTTCCCAGTCAGAAATGGAGTTGGATTCCATGCAGTTTCTGGTCCTATGAGCAAGAGTTATTTTCTGGTAAGAAGAGTCACTATTGCGCTCCCATTGCCATATACAGTGCAAATAGCACTCGCGTCTGTTCCCTGCATTTACAGTGTATTGGACTGAAGAGGAGCTACTGCTCTTGTCAGTTTCCTAAGCAGAGTGAGTTTCTTATAAGGCGAGCTAGCGTTTGTTTCCCAGTCCTAAATGGAGTTGAATCACATGCAGTTTCTGGTCCTATGAGCAACAGTTGTTCTCTGGTAAGAAGAGTCACTATTGTGCTCCCATTGTCTTACACAGGGCAAATTTCATTGGCGTCGGTTCCCAGCATGTACAGTGTATTGGACTGAAGACGAGCTATTGTTCTTGTCAGTTTTTTAAGCAGAGTTGAACTAGATATGGCCCGTGTGCATAGGAAGCACAGTTCTTTTGTTCTGAGAAAGCTAACTGTTCTGGCCCCATAGGAAACACAGTAGAGTAGAAGAGTGCTCTTTTCTCAAAAGCAGATTGGGTTTATTGTAAGGCAAGCTAGCGTTTGTTTCCTAATTCTAAATAAATTGAATCACATGCAGTTTCTGGTCCTCCGAGCAAGAGTTGTTTTCTGGTAAGAAGAGTCACTATTGCGCTCCCATTGTCATACACCGGGCAAGTAGCACTGGCGTCTGTTCCCAGTATGTACAGTGTATTGGACTTAAAAGATCTACTGTTCTTGTCAGTTTCTTAAGCAGACTTGAACTAGATATGTCCCGTGTGTGTAGGAAGCACAGTTCTTTTGTTCTGTACAAGCTCATTGTTCGGACACCATAGGAAACGCAGTAGAGTAGAAGAGTGCTCTTTTCTCAAAAGCAGAGTGTGTTTTTTGTAAGGCAAGCTAGCGTTTGTTTTCCAGTCCTAAATGGAGTTGAGACACATGCAGTTTCTGGTCCTATGAGCAAGAGTTGTTTTCTGGTAAGAAGAGTCACTATTGTGCTCCCATTGTCGCACACAGGGCAAATAGCACTGATGTCTGTTTCCAGCACGTACAGTATATTGGACTGAAGAGGATCTACTGTTCCTGTCAGTTTCCTAAGCAGAGTTGAACTAGATATGTCCCGTGTGTGAAGGAAGCACAGTTCTTTTGTTCTGAGCAAGCTCACTGTTTGGAACCCATAGGAAAAACAGTAGAGTAGAAGAGTGCTCTTTTCTCAAAAGCAGATTGTGTTTCTTGTAAGGCGAGCTAGTGTTTGTTTCCCAGTCCTAAATGGAGTTGAGACACATGCAGTTTCTGGTCCTATGAGCAAGAGTTGTTTTCTGGTAAGAAGAGTCACTATTGTGCTCCCATTGTCGCACACAGTGCAAATAGCACTGATGTCTGTTCCCAGCAAGTACAGTGTATTGGACAGAAGAGGAGCTACTGTTCTTGTCAGTTTCCTAAGCGGAGTTGAAATAGATATGGTCCGTGTATGTAGGAAGCACAGTTCTTTTGTTCTGAGCAAGCTCACTCTTCTGGCCCTATAAGAAACACAGTAGAGTAGAAGAGTGCTCTTTTCTGAAAAGCAGAGTGTGTTTCTTGTAAGGCGAGCTAGCGTTTGTTTCCCAGTACTAAATGGAGTTGAATCACATGCAGTTTCTGGTCCTACGTGCAAGAGTTGTTTTCTGGTAAGAACAGTCACTATTGTGCTCCCATTGTCATACACAGGGCAAATAGCACTGGCGTCTGTTCCCAGCAAGTACAGTGTATTGGACTGAAAAGGATCTGATGTTCTTGTCAGTTTCTTAAGCAGACTTGAACTAGATATGGCCCGTGTGTGTAGGAAGCACAGTTCTTTTCTTCTGAGCAAGCTCATTGTTCGGACACCATAGGGAACACAGTAGAGTAGAAGAGTGCTCTTTTCTCAAAAGCAGAGTGTATTTCTTGTAAGGCGACCTAGCGCTTGTTTCCCAGTCCTAAATGGAGTTGAATCACATGCAGGTTCTGGTCATAGGAGCAAGAGTTGTTTTCTGGGAAGAAGAGTCACTATTGCGCTCCCATTGTCACACACAGGGCAAATAGCACTGGCGTCTGTTCCCAGCATGTACAGTCTATTGGACTGAAGAGGTTCTACTGTTCTTGTCAGTTTCCTAAGCAGAATTGAACAAGATATGGCCCGTGTGTGTAGGAAGCACAGTTCTTTTGTTCTGAGCAAGCTCACATTTCGAACCCCATAGGAAACACAGCAGAGTAGAAGAGTGCATTTTTCTCAAAAGCAGAGTGTGTTTCTTGTAAGGCGAGCTAGCTTTTGTTTCGCAGTCCTAAATGGAGTTGAATCACATGCAGTTTCCGTTCCTAGGAGCAAGAGTTGTTTTCTGGTAAGGAAAGTCACTATTGCGCTCCCATTGCCATACACAGTGCAAATAGCCCTCGCGTCTGTTCCTAGCAAGTACAGTGTATTGGAGTGAAGAGGAGCTACTGTTCTTGTCAGTTTCCTAAGCAGAATTGAACAAGATATGGCCCGTGTGTGTATGAAGCACAGTTCTTTTGTTCTGAGCAAGCTCACATTTCGAACCCCATAGGAAACACAGTAGAGTAGAAGAGTGCATTTTTCTCAAAAGCAGAGTGTGTTTCTTGTAAGGCGAGCTAGCTTTTGTTTCGCAGTCCTAAATGGAGTTGAGTCACATGCAGTTTCCGTTCCTAGGAGCAAGAGTTGTTTTCTGGTAAGGAAAGTCACTGTTGTGCTCCCATTGCCATACACAGTGCAAATAGCACTCGCGTCTGTTCCCAGCAAGTATAGTGTATTGGAGTGAAGAGGAGCTACTGTTCTTGTCAGTTTCCTAAGCAGAATTGAACTAGATATGGCCGTGTGTGTAGGAAGCCCAGTTCTTTTGTTCTGAGCAAGCTCACTGTTTGGACCCCATAGGAAACACAGTAGAGTAGAAGAGTGCTCTTTTCTCAAAAGCAGAGTGTGTTCCTTGTAAGGCGAGCTAGCGATTGTTTCCCAGACCTAAATGGAGTTGAATCACATGCAGTTTCTGGTCCTACGAGCAAGAGTTGTTTTCTGGGAAGAATAGTCACTATTGCGCTCCCATTGTCACACACAGGGCAAATAGCACTGGCTTCTGTTCCCAGCATTTACAGTCTACTGGACTGAAGAGGTTCTACTGTTCTTGTCAGTTTCCTAAGCAGAATTGAACAAGATATGGCCCGTGTGTGTAGGAAGCACAGTTCTTTTGTTCTGAGAAAGCTCACATTTCGAACCCCTTAGGACACACAGTAGAGTAGAAGAGTGCATTTTTCTCAAAAGCAGAGTGTGTTTCTTGTAAGACGAGCTAGCGTTTGTTTCCCAGTCCTAAATGGAGTTGAATCACATGCAGTTTCCGTTCCTACGAGCAAGGGTTGTTTTCTGGTAAGGAAAGTCACTATTGTGCTCCCATTGCCATACACAGTGCAAATAGCACTCGCGTCTGTTCCCAGCAAGTACAGTGTATTGGACTGAAGAGGAGCTACTGTTCTTGTCAGTTTCCTAAGCAGAAGTGAACTAGATATGGCCCGTGTGTGTACGAAGCAAAGTTCTTTTGTTCTGAGCAAGCTCACTCTTTGGACCCATAGGAAACACAGTAGAGTAGAAGAGTGCTCTTTTCTCAAAAGCAGAGTGTGTTTCTTGTAAGGCGAGCTAGCGTTTGTTTCTCAGTCCTAAATGGAGTTGAATCACATGCAGTTTCTGGTCCTACGAGCAAGAGTTGTTTTTTGGTAAGAAGAGTCACTATTGTGCTCCCATTGCCATACAAAGTGCAAATAGCACTGGCGTCTGTACCCAGCATGTACAGCGTATTGGACTGAAGAGGATCTACTGTTCTTGTCAGTTTCCTAAGCAGAGTTGAACTAGATATGGCCCGTGTGTGTAGGAAGCACAGTTCTTTTGTTCTGAGCAAGCTCACTGTTCGGACCCCATAGGAAACACAGTAAAGTAGAAGAGTGCTCTTTTCTCAAAAGCAGAGTGTGTTTCTTGTAAGGCGACCTAGCGTTTGTTTCCCAGTCCTAAATGGAGTTGAATCACATGCAGTTTCTGGTCATACGAGCAAGAGTTGTTTTCTGGGAAGAAGAGTCACTATTGCGCTCCCATGTCACACACAGGGCAAATAGCACTGGCGTCTTTTCCCAGCATGTACAGTGTATTGGACTGAAGAGGATCTACTGTTCTTGTCAGTTTCCTAAGCAGAATTGAACAAGATATGGCCCGTGTGTGTAGGAAGCACAGTTCTTTTGTTCTGAGCAAGCTCACATTTCGAACCCCATAGGAAACACAGTAGAGTAGAAGCGTGCATTTTTCTCAAAAGCAGAGTGTGTTTCTTGTAAGGTGAGCTAGCGTTTGTTTCCCAGTCCTAAATGGAGTTGAAATACACATGCAGTTTCTGGTCCTACGAGCAAGAGTTGTTTTCTGGTAAGAAGGGTCACTATTGCGCTCCCTTTGCCATACACAGTGCAAATAGCCCTCGCGTCTGTTCCCAGCAAGTACAGTGTATTGGACTGAAGAGAGCTACTGTTCTTGTCATTTTCCTAAGCAGAGTTGAACTAGATATGGACCATGTGTGCAGGAAGCACAGTTCATTTGTACTCAGCAAGCTCACTGTTCTGGCCCTATAGCAAACACAGTAGAGTAGATGAGTGCTCTTTCCTCAAAAGCAGAGTGTGTTTCTTGTAAGTCGAGCTAGCGTTTGTTTCCCAGTCCTAAATGG
This sequence comes from Peromyscus eremicus, assembly GCF_949786415.1. NCBI lineage: Eukaryota > Metazoa > Chordata > Mammalia > Rodentia > Cricetidae > Peromyscus > Peromyscus eremicus. The sequence continues at coordinate 20,615 of NW_026736036.1, forward strand.
AGTTGAATCACATGCAGTTTCCGTTCCTTCGATCAAGAGTTGTTTTCTGGTAAGGAAAGTCACTATTGAGCTCCCATTGCCATACACAGTGCAAATAGCACTCGCGTCTGTTCCCAGCAAGTACAGTGTATTGGACTGAAGAGGAGCTACTGTTCTTGTCAGTTTCCTAAGCAGAATTTAACTAGATATGGCCCGTGTGTGTAGAAAGCACAGTTCTTTTGTTCTGAGCAAGCTCACTATTTGGACCCTATAGGAAACACAGTAGAGTAGACGAGTGCTCTTTCCTCAAAAGCAGAGTGTGTTTCTTGTAAGGCGAGCTAGCGTTTGTTTCCCAGTCCTAAATGGAGTTGAATCACATGCAGTTTCTGGTCATACGAGCAAGAGTTGTTTTCTGGGAAGAAGAGTCACTATTGCGCTCCCATTGTCACACACAGGGCAAATAGCACTGGCGTCTGTTCCCAGCATGTACAGTCTATTGGACTGAAGAGGTTCTACTGTTCTTGTCAGTTTCCTAAGCAGAATTGAACAAGATATGGCCCGTGTGTGTAGGAAGCACAGTTCTTTTGTTCTGAGCAAGCTCACATTTCGAACCCCATAGGAAACACAGTAGAGTAGAAGAGTGCATTTTTCTCAAAACCAGAGTGTGTTTCTTGTAAGGCGAGCTAGTGTTTGTTTCCCAGTCCTAAATGGAGTTGAATCACATGCAGTTTCTGGTCCTACGAGCAAGAGTTGTTTTCTGGTAAGAAGAGTCACTATTGCGCTCCCATTGTCACACACAGGGCAAATAGCACTGTCATCTGTTCCCAGCATGTACAGTCTATTGGACTGAAGAGGTTCTACTGTTCTTGTCAGTTTCCTAAGCAGAATTGAACAAGATATGGCCCGTGTGTGTAGGAAGCACAGTTCTTTTGTTCTGAGAAAGCTCACATTTCGAACCCCTTAGGAAACACAGTAGAGTAGAAGAGTGCATTTTTCTCAAAAGCAGAGTGTGTTTCTTGTAAGGCGAGCTAGCGTTTGTTTCCCAGGCCTAAATGGAGTTGAAATACACATGCAGTTTCTGGTCGTATGAGCAAGAGTTGTTTTCTGGTAAGAAGAGTCACTATTTCGATCCCTTTGCCTTACACAGTGCAAATAGCCCTCGCGTCTGTTCCCAGCAAGTACAGTGTATTGGACTGAAGAGGAGCTACTGTTCTTGTCATTTTCCTAAGCAGAGTTTTACGATATATGGCCCATGTGTGTAGGAAGCACAGTTCTTTTGTACTCAGAAAGCTCACTGTTGTGGCCCTATAGGAAACACAGTAGAGTAGAAGAGTGCTCTTTCCTCAAAAGCAGAGTGTGTTTCTTGTAAGGCGAGCTAGAGTTTGTTTCCCAGTCCTAAATGGAGTTGAATCACATGCAGTTTCCGTTCCTACGATCAAGAGTTGTTTTCTGGTAAGGAAAGTCACTATTGAGCTCCCATTGCCATACACAGTGCAAATAGCACTCGCGTCTGTTCCCAGAAAGTACAGTGTATTGGACTGAAGAGGAGCTACTGTTCTTGTCAGTTTCCTAAGCAGAATTTAACTAGATATTGCCCGTGTGTAGGAAGCACAGTTCCTTTGTTCTGAGCAAGCTCACTGTTTGGACCCCATAGGAAACACAGTAGAGGAGAAGAGTGCTCTTTCCTCAAAAGCAGAGTGTTTTTCTTGTAAGGCAAGCTAGCGTTTGTTTCCCAGTCCTAAATGGAATTGAATCACATGCAGTTTCTGGTCATACGAGCAAGAGTTGTTTTCTGGGAAGAAGAGTCACTATTGCGCTCCCATTGTCACACACAGGGCAAATAGCACTGGCGTCTGTACCCAGCATGTACAGTCTATTGGACTGAAGAGGTTCTACTGTTCTTGTCAGTTTCCTAAGCAGAATTGAACAAGATATGGCCCGGGTGTGTAGGAAGCACAGTTCTTTTGTTCTGAACAAGCTCACATTTCCAACCCCATAGGAAACACAGTAGAGTAGAAGAGTGCATTTTTCTCAAAACCAGAGTGTGTTTCTTCTAAGGCGAGCTAGCATTTGTTTCCCAGTCCTAAATGGAGTTGAATCACATGCAGTTTCCGTTCCTACGATCAAGAGTTGTTTTCTGGTAAGGAAAGTCACTATTGAGCTCCTATTGCCATACAGTGCAAATAGCACTCGCGTCTGTTCCCAGCAAGTACAGTGTATTGGACTGAAGAGGAGCTACTGTTCTTGTCAGTTTCCTAAGCAGAATTTAACTAGATATGGCCCTTGTGTGTAGGAAGCACAGTTCTTTTGTTCTGAGCAAGCTCACTCTTTGGACCCTATAGGAAACACAGTAGTGAAGAAGAGTGCTATTTTCTCAAAAGCAGAGTGTGTTTCTTGTAAGGCAAGCTAGCGTTTGTTTGCCAGTCCTAAAAGGAGTTGAATCAAATGCAGTTTTTGGTCCTACGAGCAAGAGTTGTTTTCTGGTAAGAAGAGTCACTATTGCGCTCACATTGCCATACACAGTGCAAATAGCACTGGAGTCTGTACCCAGCATGTACAGTGTATTGGACTGAAGAGGATCTACTGTTCTTGTCAGGTTCCTAAGCAGAGTTGAACTAGATATGGCTTATGTGTGTAGGAAGCACAGTTCTTTTGTACTCAGCAAGCTCACTGTTCTGGCCCTATAGGAAACACAGTAGAGTAGAAGAGTGCTCTTTTCTCAAAAGCAGAGTGTGTTTCTTGTAAGAGGAGCTAGTGTTTGTTTCCCAGTCCTAAATGGAGTTGAATCACATGCAGTTTCTGGTCATACGAGCAAGAGTTCTTTTCTGGGAAGAAGAGTCACTATTGCGCTCCCATTGTCACACACAGGGCAAATAGCACTGGCGTCTGTACCCAGCATGTACAGTCTATTGGACTGAAGAGGTTCTACTGTTCTTGTCAGTTTCCTAAGCAGAATTGAACAAGATATGGCCCGGGTGTGTAGGAAGCACAGTTCTTTCTTTTTGAGCAAGCTCACATTTCGAACCCCATAGGAAACACAGTAGAGTAGAAGAGTGCATTTTTCTCAAAACCAGAGTGTGTTTCTTGTAAGGCGAGCTAGCATTTGTTTCCCAGTCCTAAATGGAGTTGAATCACATGCAGTTTCCGTTCCTACGATCAAGAGTTGTTTTCTGGTAAGGAAAGTCACTATTGAGCTCCCATTGCCATACACAGTGAAAATAGCACTCGCGTCTGTTCCCAGCAAGTACAGTGTATTGGACTGAAGAGGAGCTACTGTTCTTGTCAGTTTCCTAAGCAGAATTTAACTAGATATGGCCCTTGGTGTAGGAAGCACAGTTCTTTTGTTCTGAGCAAGCTCACTCTTTGGACCCTATAGGAAACACAGTAGAGTAGAAGAGTGCTCTTTCCTCAAAAGCAGAGTGTGTTTCTTGTAAGGCGAGCTAGCGTTTGTTTCCCAGTCCTAAATGGAGTTGAATCCCATGCAGTTTCTGGTCATATGAGCAAGAGTTGTTTTCTGGTAAGAAGAGTCACTATTGTGCTCCCATTGCCATACACAGTGCAAATAGCACTGGCGTCTGTACCCAGCATGTACAGTGTATTGGACTGAAGAGGAGCTACTGTTCTTGTCAGTTTCCTAAGCAGAGTTGAACTAGATATGGTCCGTCTATACAGGAAGCACAGTTCTTTTGTTCTGAGCAAGCTCACTGTTCGGACCCCATAGGACACATAGTAGAGAAGAAGAGTGCTCTTTTCTCAAAAGCAGAGTGTGTTTCTTGTAAGGCGAGCTAGCTTTTGTTTCCCAGTCCTAAATGAATTTGAATCACATGCAGTTTCTTGTCCTACGAGTAGAGTTATTTTTTGGTAAGAAGAGTAACTATTGCGCTCCCAATGCCATACACATTACAAATAGCACTTGCATCTTTTCCAAACAAGTACATTGTATTGGACTGAAGAGGAGCTACTGTTCTTGTCAGTTTCCTAAGCAAAGTTGAACTAGATTAGGCCTGTGTGTATAGGAAGCACAGTTCTTTTGTTCTGATCAAGCTCACTGTTCGTACCCCATAGGAAACACAGTAGAGTAGAAGAGTGCTCTTTTCTCAAAAGCAGAGTGTGTTTCTTGTAAGGCGAGCTAGCGTTTGTTTCCCAGTCCTAAATGGAGTTGAATCACATGCACTTTCTGGTCATATGAGCAAGAGTTTTTTTCTGGTAAGAAGAGTAACTATTGCGCACCCATTGTCACACACAGGGCAAATAGCACTGGCGTCTGTTCCCAGCATGTACAGTCTATTGGACTGAAGAGGTTCTACTGTTCTTGTCAGTTTCCTAAGCAGAATAGAACAAGATATGGCCCCTGTGTGTAGGAAGCACAGTTGTTTTGTTCTGAGCAAGCTCACATTTCGAACCCCATAGGAAACACAGTAGAGTAGAAGAGTGCATTTTTCTCAAAAGCAGAGTGTGTTTCCTGTAAGGCGAGATAGCGTTCGTTTCCCAGTCCTAAATGGAGTTGAAATACACATGCAGTTTCTGGTCCTACGAGCAAGAGTTGTTTTCTGGTAAGAAGAGTCACTATTGCGCTCCCTTTGCCATACACAGTGCAAATAGCCCTCGCGTATGTTCCCAGTAAGTACAGTGTATTGGACTGAAGAGGAGCTACTCTTCTTGTCAGTTTCCTAAGCAGAGTTGAACTAGAAATGGCCCATGTGTGTAAGAAGCACAGTTCTTTTGTACTCAGCAAGCTCACTATTCTGGCCCTGTAGGAAACACAGTAGAGTAGAAGAGTGCTCTTTCCTCAAAAGCAGAGTGTGTTTTTTGTAAGGCGAGGTAGCGTTTGTTTCGCAGTCCTAAATGGAGTTGAATCACATGCAGTTTCTGTTCCTACGAGCAAGAGTTGTTTACTGGTAAGGAAAGTCACTATTGCGCTCCCATTGACATACACAGTGCAAATAGCACTAGCATCTGTTCCCAGCAAGTACAGTGTATTGGACTGAAGAGGAGCTACTGTTCTTCTCAGTTTCCTAAGCAGAATTGAACTAGTTATGGCCCGTGTGTGTAGGAAGCACAGTTCTTTTGTTCTGAGCAAGCTCACTGTTTGGACCCCATAGGAAACACAGTAGAGTAGAAGAGTGCTCTTTTCTCAAAAGCAGAGTGTGTTTCTTGTAAGGCGAGCTAGCGTTTGTTTCCCAGTCCTAAATGGAGTTGAATCACATGCAGTTTCTGGTCCTACGAGCAAGAGTTGTATTCTGGTAAGAAGAGTCACTATTGCGCTCCCATTGCCATACACAGTGCAAATTGCACTGGCGTCTGTACCCAGCATGTACAGCGTATTGGACTGAAGAGGAGCTACTGTTCTTGTCAGTTTCCTAAGCAGAGTTGAACTAGATATGGCCCGTGTGTGTAGGAAGCACAGTTCTTTTGTTCTGAGCAAGCTCACTCTTTGGTTCCCATAGGAAACACAGTAAAGTAGACGAGTGCTCTTTTCTCAAAAGCAGAGTGTGTTTCTTGTAAGGCGAGCAAGCGTTTGTTTCCCAATCCTAAATGGAGTTGAATCACATCCAGTTTCTGGTCTTACGAGCAAGAGTTGTTTTCTGGTAGGAAGAGTCACTATTGTGCTCCCTTTGCCATACACAGTGCAAATAGCCCTCGCGTCTGTTCCCAGCAAGTATAGTGTATTGGACTGAAGAGGATCTACTGTTCTTGTCAGTTTCCGATGCAGAGTTGAACTAGATATGGCCCGTGTGTGTAGGAAGCACAGTTCTTTTGTTCTGACCAAGCTCACTGTTCTGGCCCTATAGGAAACACAGTAGAGTAGAAGAGTGCTATTTTCTCAAAAGCAGAGTGTGTTTCTTGTAAGGCGAGCTAGCGTTTGTTTCGCAGTCCTAAATGGAGTTGAATCACATGCAGTTTCTGGTCATACGAGCAAGAGTTGTTTTCTGGTTAGAAGAGTCACTATTGTGCTCCCATTGGAATACACAGTGCAAATAGCACCTGCGACTGTACCCAGCATGTACAGTGTATTGGACTGAAGAGGATCTACTGTTCCTGTCAGTTTCCTAAGCAGAGTTGAACTAGATATGTTCCATGTGTGTAGGAAGCACAGTTCTTTTGTACTCAGCAAGCTCACTGTTCTGACCCTATAGGAAACACAGTAGAGTAGAAGAGTGCTCTTTCCTCAAAAGCAGAGTGTGTTTCTTGTAAGGCGAGATATCATTTTTTTCCCAGTCCTAAATGGAGTTGAATCACATGCAGTTTCTGGTCCTACGAGCAAGAGTTTTTCTGGTAAAAAGATTCCTTCTTGCGCTCCCAATGCCGTACACAGTGCAAACAGCACTCGTGTCTCTTCCCAGCAAGTACAGTGTATTGGACTGAAGAGGAGCTACTGTTCTTGTCAGTTTCCTAAGCAGAGTTGAACTAGATATGGCCCTTGTGTACAGGAAGCACAGTTCTTTTGTTCTGAGCAAGCTCACTGTTCTGGCCCTATAGGAAACAGAGTAGAGTAGAAGAGTGCTCTTTTCTCAAAAGTAGAGTATGTTTCTTGTAAGGCGAGCTAGTGCTTGATTCCCAGTCCTAAATGGAGTTGAATCACATGCAGTTTTTGGTCCTACGCCCAAGAGTTGTTTTCTGGTAAGGGAAGTCACATTTGCGCTCCCATTGCCAAACACAGTGCAAATAGCACTCGCATCTGTTCCCAGCAAGTACAGTGTATTGGACTGAAGAGGAGCTCCTGTTCTTGTCAATTTCCTAAGCAGAATTGAACTGGATATGGCCATTTGCGTAGGAAGCACAGTTCTTTTGTTCTGAGCAAGCTCACTGTTCGGACCCCATAGGACACATAGTAGAGAAGAAGAGTGCTCTTTTCTCAAAGCAGAGTGTGTTTCTTGTAAGGCAAGCTAGCTTTTGTTTCCCAGTCCTAAATGAATTTGAATCACATGCAGTTTCTGGTCCTACGAGTAGAGTTATTTTTTGGTAAGAAGAGTCACTATTGCACTCCCAATGCCATACACATTACAAATAGCACTTGCATCTGTTCCAATCAAGTACAGTGTATTGGACTGAAGAGGAGCTACTGTTCTTGTCAGTTTCCTAAGCAAAGTTGAACTACATATGGCCTGTGTGTATAGGAAGCACAGTTCTTTTGTTCAGAGCAAGCTCACTGTTCTGGCCCTATAGGAAACACAGTAGAGTAGAAGAGTGCTCTTTTCTGAAAAGCAGAGTGTGTTTCTTGTAAGGCGAGCTAGGTTTGTTTCGCAGTCCTAAATGGAGTTGAATCACATGCAGTTTCTGGTCATACGCGCAAGAGTTGTTTTCTGGTAAGAAGAGTCACTATTGTGCTCCCATTGCCATACACAGTGCAAATAGCACTGGCGTCTGTACCCAGCATGTACAGTGTATTGGACTGAAGAGGATATACTGTTCTTGTCAGTTTCCTAAGCAGAGTTGAACTAGATATGTTCCATGTGTGTAGGAAGCACAGTTCTTTTGTACTCAGCAAGCTCACTGTTCTGACCCTATAGGAAACACAGTAGAGTAGAAGAGTGCTCTTTCCTCAAAGCAGAGTGTGTTTCTTGTAAGGCGAGATATCATTTTTTTCCCAGTCCTAAATGGAGTTGAATCACATGCAGTTTCTGGTCCTACGAGCAAGAGTTTTTCTGGTAAAAAGAGTCACTCTTGCGCTCCCAATGCCGTACACAGTGCAAATAGCACTCGTGTCTCTTCCCAGCAAGTACAGTGTATTGGACTGAAGAGGAGCTACTGTTCTTGTCAGTTTCCTAAGCAGAGTTGAACTAGATATGGCCCGTGTGTACAGGAAGCACAGTTCTTTTGTTCTGAGCAAGCTCACTGTTCTAGCCCTATAGGAAACAGAGTAGAGTAGAAGAGTGCTCTTTTCTCAAAAGCAGAGTATGTTTCTTGTAAGGCGAGCTAGTGCTTGATTCCCAGTCCTAAATGGAGTTGAATCACATGCAGTTTTTGGTCCTACGCGCAAGAGTTGTTTTCTGGTAAGGGAAGTCACATTTGCGCTCCCATTGCCAAACACAGTGCAAATAGCACTCGCATCTGTTCCCAGCAAGTACAGTGTATTGGACTGAAGAGGAGCAACTGTTCTTGTCAATTTCCTAAAAAGAATTGAACTGGATATGGCCATTTGCGTAGGAAGCACAGTTCTTTTGTTCTGAGCAAGCTCACTGTACTGGCCTATAGGAAACACAGTAGAGTAGAAGAGTGCTCTTTTCTCAAAAGCAGAGTGTGTTTCTTGTAATGCGAGCTAGCGTTTGTTTCCCAGTCCTAAATGGAGTTGAATCACATGCAGTTTTTGGTCCTACCAGCAAGAGTTGTTTTCTGGTAAGGAAAGTCACTATTGTGCTCCCTTTGACATATACAGTGCAAATAGCACTCGCGTCTGTTCCCAGCAAGTACAGTGTATTGTACTGAAGAGGAGCTACTGTTCTTGTCAGTTTCCTAAGCAGAGTTGAACTAGATATGGCCCGTCTGCGTAGGAAGCACAGTTCTTTTGTTCTGAGCAAGCTCACTGTTCGGACCCCATAGGACACATAGTAGAGAAGAAGAGTGCTCTTTTCTCAAAAGCAGAGTGTGTTTCTTGTAAGGCGAGCTAGCTTTTGTTTCCCAGTCCTAAATGAATTTGAATCACATGCAGTTTCTTGTCCTACGAGTAGAGTTATTTTTTGGTAAGAAGAGTCACTATTGCACTCCCAATGCTATACACATTACAAATAGCACTTGCATTTGTTCCAAACAAGTACAGTGTATTGGACTGAAGAGGAGCTACTGTTCTTGTCAGTTTCCTAAGCAAAGGTGAACTAGATATGGCCTGTGTGTATAGGAAGCACAGTTCTTTTGTTCTGAGCAAGCTCACTGTTCGTATCCCATAGAAAACACAGTAGAATAGAAGAGTGCTCTTTTCTCAAAAGCAGAGTGTGTTTCTTGTAAGGCGAGCTAGCGTTTGATTCCCAGTCCTAAATGGAGTTGAATCACATGCAGTTTCTGGTCATATGAGCAAGAGTTTTTTCTGGTAAGAAGAGTAACTATTGCGTACCCATTGTCACTCACAGGGCAAATAGCACTGGCGTCTGTTCCCAGCATGTACAGTCTATTGGACTGAAGAGGTTCTACTGTTCTTGTCAGTTTCCTAAGCAGAATTGAACAAGATATGGCCCGGGTGTGTAGGAAGCACAGTTCTTTTGTTCTGAGCAAGCTCACATTTCGAACACCATAGGAAACACAGTAGAGTAGAAGAGTGCATTTTTCTCAAAACCAGAGTGTGTTTCTTGTAAGGCGAGCTAGCATTTGTTTCCCAGTCCTAAATGGAGTTGAATCACATGCAGTTTCTGGTCCTACGAGCAAGAGTTGTTTTCTGGGAAGAAGAGTCACTTTTGCGCTCCCATTGTCACACACAGGGCAAATAGCACTGGCATCTGTTCCCAGCATGTACAGTCTATTGGACTGAAGAGGTTCTACTGTTCTTGTCAGTTTCCTAAGCAGAATTTAACTAGATATGGCCTGTGTGTGTAGGAAGCACAGTTCTTTTGTTCTGAGCAAGCTCACTGTTTGGACCCTATAGGAAACACAGTAGGGTAGAAGAGTGCTCTTTCCTCAAAAGCAGAGTGTGTTTCTTGTAAGGCGAGCTAGCGTTTGTTTCCCAGTCCTAAATGGAGTTGAATCACATGCAGTTTCTGGTCATACGAGCAAGAGTTGTTTTCTGGGAAGAAGAGTCACTATTGCGCTCCCATTGTCACACACAGGGCAAATAGCACTGGCATCTGTTCCCAGCATGTACAGTCTATTGGACTGAAGAGGTTCTACTGTTCTTGTCAGTTTCCTAAGCAGAATTGAACAAGATATGGCCCGGGTGTGTAGGAAGCACAGTTCTTTTGTTCTGAGCAAGCTCACATTTCGAACCCCATAGGAAACACAGTAGAGTAGAAGAGTGCATTTTTCTCAAAACCAGAGTGTGTTTCTTGTAAGGCGAGCTAGTGTTTGTTTCCCAGTCCTAAATGGAGTTGAATCACATGCAGTTTCTGTTCCTACGAGCAAGGGTTGTTTTCTGGTAAGAAGAGTCACTATTGTGCTCCCATTGCTGTACACAGTGCAAATAGCACTCGCGTCTGTTCCCGGGAAGTACAGTGTATTGGACTGAAGAGGAGCTTCGGTTCTCGTCAGTTTCCTAAGCAGAGTTGAACTAGATATGACCCGTGTGTGTAGGAAGCACAGTCTTTTGTTCAGAGCAAGCTCACTGTTCTGGCCCTATAGGAAACACAGTAGAGTAGAAGAGTGCTCTTTCCTCCAAAGCAGAGCGTGTTTCTTGTAAGGCGAGCTAGCGTTTGTTTTGCAGTCCTAAATGGAGTTGAATCACATGCAGTTTCTGGTCATACGAGCAAGAGTTGTTTTCTGGTAAGGAAAGTCACTATTGTGCTCCCTTTGACACACACAGTGCAAATAGCACTCGCGTCTGTTCCCAGCAAGTACAGTGTATTGGACTGAAGAGGAGCTACTGTTCTTGTCAGTTTCCTAAGTAGAGTTGAACTAGATATGGCCCGTCTGCGTAGGAAGCACAGTTCTTTTGTTCTGAGCAAGCTCACTGTTCGGACCCCATAGGACACATAGTAGAGAAGAAGAGTGCTCTTTTCTCAAAAGCAGAGTGTGTTTCTTGTAAGGCGAGCTAGCTTTTGTTTCCCAGTCCTAAATGAATTTGAATCACATGCAGTTTTTTGTCCTACGAGTAGAGTTATTTTTTGGTAAGAAGAGTCACTATTGCGCTCCCAGTGCCATACACATTACAAATAGCACTTGCATCTTTTCCAAACAAGTACATTGTATTGGACTGAAGAGGAGCTACTGTTCTTGTCAGTTTCCTAAGCAAAGGTGAACTAGATATGGCCTGTGTGTATAGGAAGCACAGTTCTTTTTTTCTGATCAAGCTCACTGTTCGTACCCCATAGGAAACACAGTAGAGTAGAAGAGTGCTCTTTTCTCAAAAGCAGAGTGTGTTTCTTGTAAGGCGAGCTAGCGTTTGTTTCCCAGTCCTAAATGGAGTTGAATCACATGCAGTTTCTGGTCATATGAGCAAGAGTTTTTTCTGGTAAGTAGAGTAACTATTGCGCACCCATTGTCACACACAGGGCAAATAGCACTGGCGTCTGTTCCCAGCATGTACAGTCTATTGGACTGAAGAGGTTCTACTGTTCTTGTCAGTTACCTAAGCAGAATAGAACAAGATATGGCCCGTGTGTGTAGGAAGCACAGTTGTTTTGTTCTGAGCAAGCTCACATTTCGAACCCCATAGGAAACACAGTAGAGTAGAAGTGTGCATTTTTCTCAAAAGCAGAGTGTGTTTCTTGTAATGCGAGCTAGCGTTTGTTTCCCAGTCCTAAATGGAGTTGAATCACATGCAGTTTTTGGTCCTACCAGCAAGAGTTGTTTTCTGGTAAGGAAAGTCACTATTGTGCTCCCTTTGACATATACAGTGCAAATAGCACTCGCGTCTGTTCCCAGCAAGTACAGTGTATTGGACTGAAGAGGAGCTACTGTTCTTGTCAGTTTCCTAAGCATAGTTGAACTAGATATGGCCCGTCTGCGTATGAAGCACAGTTCTTTTGTTCTGAGCAAGCTCACTGTTCGGACCCCATAACACATAGTAGAGAAGAAGTGTGCTCTTTTCTCAAAAGCAGAGTGTGTTTCTTGTAAGGCGCGCTAGCTTTTGTTTACCAGTCCTAAATGAATTTGAATCACATGCAGTTTCTTTTCCTACGAGTAGAGTTATTTTTTGGTAAGAAGAGTCACTATTGCACTCCCAATGCCATACACATTACAAATAGCACTTGCATCTGTTCCAAACAAGTACAGTGTATTGGACTGAAGAGGAGCTACTGTTCTTGTCAGTTTCCTAAGCAAAGGTGAACTAGATATGGCCTGTGTGTATAGGAAGCACAGTTCTTTTGTTCTGAGCAAGCTCACTGTTCGTACCCGATAGGAAACACAGTAGAGTAGAAGAGTGCTCTTTTCTCAAAAGCAGAGTGTGTTTCTTGTAAGGCGAGCTAGCGTTTGTTTCCCAGTCCTAAATGGAGTTGAATCACATGCAGTTTCTGGTCATATGAGCAAGAGTTTTTTCTGGTAAGAAGAGTAACTATTGCGTACCCATTGTCACACACAGGGCAAATAGCACTGGCGTCTGTTCCCAGCATGTACAGTCTATTGGACTGAAGAGGTTCTACTGTTCTTGTCAGTTTCCTAAGCAGAATAGAACAAGATATAGCCCGTGTGTGTAGGAAGCACAGTTGTTTTGTTCTGAGCAAGCTCACATTTCGAACCCCATAGGAAACACAGTAGAGTAGAAGAGTGCATTTTTCTAAAAGCAGAGTGTGTTTCTTGTAAGGCAAGATAGCATTCGTTTCCCAGTCCTAAATGGAGTTGAAATACACATGCAGTTTCTGGTCCTACGAGCAAGAGTTGTTTTCTGGTAAGAAGAGTCACTATTGCGCTCCCTTTGCCATACACAGTGCAAATAGCCCTCGCGTATGTTCCCAGTAAGTACAGTGTATTGGACTGAAGAGGAGCTACTCTTCTTGTCAGTTTCCTAAGCAGAGTTGAACTAGAAATGGCCCATGTGTGTAGGAAGCACAGTTCTTTTGTACTCAGCAAGCTCACTATTCTGGCCCTATAGGAAACACAGTAGAGTAGAAGTGTGCTCTTTCCTCAAAAGCAGAGTGTGTTTTTTGTAAGGCGAGGTAGCGTTTGTTTCGCAGTCCTAAATAGAGTTGAATCACATGCAGTTTCCGTTCCTACGAGCAAGAGTTGTTTACTGGTAAAGAAAGTCACTATTGCGCTCCCATTGACATACACAGTGCAAATAGCACTCGCATCTGTTCCCAGCAAGTACAGTGTATTGGACTGAAGAGGAGCTACTGTTCTTCTCAGTTTCCTAAGCAGAATTGAACTAGATATGGCCCGTGTGTATAGGAAGCACAGTTCTTTTGTTCTGAGCAAGCTCACTGTTTGGACCCCATAGGAAACACAGTAGAGTAGAAGAGTGCTCTTTTCTCAAAAGCAGAGTGTGTTTCTTGTAAGGCGAGCTAGCGTTTGTTTCCCAGTCCTAAATGGAGTTGAATCACATGCAGTTTCTGGTCCTACGAGCAAGAGTTGTATTCTGGTAAGAAGAGTCACTATTGCGCTCCCCTTTGCCATACACAGTGCAAATAGCACTGGCGTCTGTACCCAGCATGTACAGCGTATTGGACTGAAGAGGAGCTATGTTCTTGTCAGTTTCCTAAGCAGAGTTGAACTAGATATGGCCCGTGTGTGTAGGAAGCACAGTTCTTTTGTTCTGAGCAAGCTCACTCTTTGGATCCCATAGGAAATACAGTAGAGTAGAAGAGTGCTCTTTTCTCAAAAGCAGAGTGTGTTTCTTGTAAGGCGAGCAAGCGTTTGTTTCCCAATCCTAAATGGAGTTGAATCACATCCAGTTTCTGGTCTTACGAGCAAGAGTTGTTTTCTGGTAAGAAGAGTCACTATTGTGCTCCCTTTGCCATACACAGTGCAAATAGCCCTCGCGTCTGTTGCCAGCAAGTACAGTGTATTGGACTGAAGAGGATCTACTGTTCTTGTCAGTTTCCGATGCAGAGTTGAACTAGATATGGCCCGTGTGTGTAGGAAGCACAGTTCTTTTGTTCTGAGCAAGCTCACTGTTCTGGCCCTATAGGAAACACAGTAGAGTAGAAGAGTGCTCTTTTCTCAAAAGCAGAGTGTGTTTCTTGTAAGGCGAGCTAGCGTTTGTTTCGCAGTCCTAAATGGAGTTGAATCACATGCAGTTTTTGGTCCTACGCCCAAGAGTTGTTTTCTGGTAAGGGAAGTCACATTTGCGCTCCCATTGCCAAACACAGTGCAAATAGCACTCGCATCTGTTCCCAGCAAGTACAGTGTATTGGACTGAAGAGGAGCTACTGTTCTTGTCAATTTCCTAAGCAGAATTGAACTGGATATGGCCATTTGCGTAGGAAGCACAGTTCTTTTGTTCTGAGCAAGCTCACTGTTCGGACCCCATAGGACACATAGTAGAGAAGAAGAGTGCTCTTTTCTCAAAAGCAGAGTGTGTTTCTTGTAAGGCGAGCTAGCTTTTGTTTCCCAGTCCTAAATGAATTTGAATCACATGCAGTTTCTGGTCCTACGAGTAGATTTTTTTTTGGTAAGAAGAGTCACTATTGCGCTCCCAATGCCATACACATTACAAATAGCACTTGCATCTGTTCCAATCAAGTACAGTGTATTGGACTGAAGAGGAGCTACTGTTCTTGTCAGTTTCCTAAGCAAAGGTGAACTACATATGGCCTGTGTGTATAGGAAGCACAGTTCTTTTGTTCAGAGCAAGCTCACTGTTCTGGCCCTATAGGAAACACAGTAGAGTAGAAGAGTGCTCTTTTCTGAAAAGCAGAGTGTGTTTCTTGTAAGGCGAGCTAGCGTTTGTTTCGCAGTCCTAAATGGAGTTGAATCACATGCAGTTTCTGGTCATACGAGCAAGAGTTGTTTTCTGGTAAGAAGAGTCACTATTGTACTCCCATTGCCATACACAGTGCAAATAGCACTGGCGTCTGTACCCAGCATGTACAGTGTATTGGACTGAAGAGGATCTACTGTTCTTGTCAGTTTCCTAAGCAGAGTTGAACTAGATATGTTCCATGTGTGTAGGAAGCACAGTTCTTTTGTACAAAGCAAGCTCACTGTTCTGACCCTATAGGAAACACAGTAGAGTAGAAGAGTGCTCTTTCCTCAAAAGCAGAGTGTGTTTCTTGTAAGGCGAGATATCATTTTTTTTCCCAGTCCTAAATGGAGTTGAATCACATGCAGTTTCTGGTCCTACGAGCAAGAGTTTTTCTGGTAAAAAGAGTCACTATTGCGCTCCCAATGCCGTACACAGTGCAAATAGCACTCGTGTCTCTTCCCAGCAAGTACAGTGTATTGGACTGAAGAGGAGCCTCTGTTCTTGTCAGTTTCCTAAGCAGAGTTGAACTAGATATGGCCCGTGTGTACAGGAAGCACAGTTCTTTTGTTCTGAGCAAGCTCACTGTTCTGGCCCTATAGGAAACAGAGTAGAGTAGAAGAGTGCTCTTTTCTCAAAAGCAGAGTATGTTTCTTGTAAGGCGAGCTAGTGCTTGATTCCCAGTCCTAAATGGAGTTGAATCACATGCAGTTTTTGGTCCTACGCGCAAGAGTTGTTTTCTGGTAAGGGAAGTCACATTTGCGCTCCCATTGCCAAACACAGTGCAAATAGCACTCGCATCTGTTCCCAGCAAGTACAGTGTATTGGACTGAAGAGGAGCAACTGTTCTTGTCAATTTCCTAATCAGAATTGAACTGGATATGGCCATTTGCGTAGGAAGCACAGTTCTTTTGTTCTGAGGAAGCTCACTCTACTGGCCTATAGGAAACACAGTACAGTAGAAGAGTGCTCTTTTCTCAAAAGCAGAGTGTGTTTCTTGTAATGCGAGCTAGCGTTTGTTTCCCAGTCCTAAATGAATTTGAATCACATGCAGTTTCTGGTCCTACGAGTAGAGTTATTTTTTGCTAAGAAGAGTCACTATTGCGCTCCCAATGCCATACACATTACAAATAGCACTTGCATCTTTTCCAATCAAGTACAGTTTATTGGACTGAAGAGGAGCTACTGTTCTTGTCAGTTTCCTAAGCAAAGGTGAACTAGATATGGCCTGTGTGTATAGGAAGCACAGTTCTTTTGTTCTGAGCAAGCTCACTCTTTGGATCCCATAGGAAACACAGTAGAGTAGAAGAGTGCTCTTTTCTCAAAAGCAGAGTGTGTTTCTTGTAAGGCGAGCTAGCGTTTGTTTCCCAGTCCTAAATGGAGTTGAATCACATGCAGTTTCTGGTCATATGAGCAAGAGTTTTTTCTGGTAAGAAGAGTAACTATTGCGCACCCATTGTCACACACACGGCAAATAGCACTAGCGTCTGTTCCCAGCAAGTACAGTGTATTGGACTGAAGAGGAGCTACTGTTCTTCTCAGTTTCCTAAGAGGAATTGAACTAGATATGGCCCGTGTGTATAGGAAGCACAGTTCTTTTGTTCTGAGCAAGCACACTGTTTGGACCCCATAGGAAACACAGTAGAGTAGAAGAGTGCTCTTTTCTCAAAAGCAGAGTGTGTTTCTTGTAAGGCGACCTAGCGTTTGTTTCCCAGTCCTAAATGGTGTTGAATCACATGCAGTTTCTGGTCCTACGAGCAAGAGTTGTTTTCTGGTAAGAAGAGTCACTATTGCGCTCCCATTGCCATACACAGTGCAAATAGCACTGGCGTCTGTACCCAGCATGTACAGCGTATTGGACTGAAGAGGAGCTACTGTTCTTGTCAGTTTCCTAAGCAGACTTGAACTAGATATGGCCCGTGTGTGTAGGAAGCACAGTTCTTTTGTTCTGAGCAAGCTCACATTTCGAACCCCATAGGAAACACAGTAGAGTAGAAGAGTGCATTTTTCTCAAAAGCAGAGTGTGTTTCTTGTAAGGCGAGCTAGCATTTGTTTCCCAGTCCTAAATGGAGTTGAATCACATGCAGTTTCTGGTCCTACGAGCAAGAGTTTTTTCTGGTAATGAGTCACTATTGTGCTCCCATTGTCATACTCAGGGCAAATAGCACTGGCGTCTGTTCCCAGCATGTACAGTATATTGGACTAAAGAGTATCTACTGTTCTTGTCAGGTTCCTAAGCAGAGTTGAACTAGGTATGGCCCATGTGTGTAGGAAGCACAGTTCTTTTGTACTCAGCAAGCTCACTGTTCTGGCCCTACAGGAAACACAGTAGAGTAAAAGAGTGCTCTTTCCTCCAAAGCAGAGTGTGTTTCTTGTAAGGCGAGCTAGAGTTTGTTTCCCAGTCCTAAATGGAGTTGAATCACATGCAGTTTCCGTTCCTACGAGCAAGAGTTGTTTTCTTGTCAGGAAAGTCACTATTGCGCTCCCATTGCCATACACAATGCAAATAGCACTCGCGTCTGTTCCCATCAAGTACAGTGTATTGGACTGAAGAGGAGCTACTGTTCTTGTCACTTTCCTAAGCAAATTTGAACTAGATATGGCCCGTGTGTGTAGGAAGCACAGTTCTTTTGTTCTGAGCAAGCTCACTCTTTGGATCCCATAGGAAACACAGTAGAGTAGAAGAGTGCTCTTTTCTCAAAAGCAGAGGGTGTTTCTTGTAAGGCGAGCAAGCGTTTGTTTCCCAATCCTAAATGGAGTTGAATCACATCCAGTTTCTGGTCTTATGAGCAAGAGTTGTTTTCTGGTAAGAAGAGTCACTATTGTGCTCCCTTTGCCATACACAGTGCAAATAGCCCTCGCGTCTGTTCCCACCAAGTACAGTGTATTGGACTGAAGAGGATCTACTGTTCTTGTCAGTTTCCGATGCAGAGTTGAACTAGATATGGCCCGTGTGTGTAGGAAGCACAGTTCATTTGTTCTGAGCAAGCTCACTGTTCTGGCCCTATAGGAAACACAGTAGAGTAGAAGAGTGCTCTTTTCTGAAAAGCAGAGTGTGTTTCTTGTAAGGCGAGCTAGCGTTTGTTTCCCAGTTAAATGGAGTTGAATCACATGCAGTTTCTGGTCCTACGAGCAAGAGTTGTTTTCTGGTAAGGAAAGTCACTATTGCGCTCCCATTGCCATACACAGTGCAAATAGCACACCCGTCTGTTCACAGCAATTACAGTGTATCGGACTAAAAAGGAGCTACTGTTCTTGTCAATTTCCTAAGCAGAGTTGAACTAGATGTGGTCCGTGTGTAGGAAGCATAGTTTTCTGTTCTGAGCAAGCTCACTGTTTGGACCCCATAGGAAACACAGTAGAGTAGAAGAGTGCTCTTTTCTCAAAAGCAGAGTGTGTTTCTGGTAAGGTGAGCTAGCGTTTTTTTCCCAGTCCTAAATGGAGTTGAATTACATGCAGTTTCTGGTCCCATGAGCAAGAGTTTTTTCTGGTAAGAAGAGTCACTCTTGCGCTCCCATTGCCATACTCAGTGCAAATAGCACTGGTGTCTCTCCCAGCAAGTACAGTGTATTGGACTGAAGAGAAGCTACTGTTCTTGTCAGTTTCCTAGGCAGAGTTGAACAAGATATGGCCCGTATGTGTAGGAAGCACAGTTTTCTGTTCTTAGCAAGCTCATTGTTTGGACCCCATAGGAAACACATTAGAGTAGAAGAGTGCTCTTTTCTCAAAAGCAGAGTGTGTTTCTTGTAAGGCGAGCTAGCATTTGTTTCCCAGTCCTAAATGGAGTTGAATCACATGCAGTTTCCGGTCCTATGAGCAAGAGTTTTTTCTGGTAAGAAGAGTAACTATTGCGTACCCATTGTCACACACAGGGCAAATAGCACTGGCGTCTGTTCCCAGCATGTACAGTCTATTGGACTGAAGAGGTTCTACTGTTCTTGTCAGTTTCCTAAGCAGAATAGAACAAGATATGGCCCGTGTGTGTAGGAAGCACAGTTGTTTTGTTCTGAGCAAGCTCACATTTCGAACCCATAGGAAACACAGTAGAGTAGAAGAGTGCATTTTTCTAAAAGCAGAGTGTGTTTCTTGTAAGGCGAGATAGCGTTCCTTTCCCAGTCCTAAATGGAGTTGAAATACACATGCAGTTTCTGGTCCTACGAGCAAGAGTTGTTTTCTGGTAAGAAGAGTCACTATTGCGCTCCCTTTGCCATACACAGTGCAAATAGCCCTCGCGTATGTTCCCAGTAAGTACAGTGTATTCGACTGAAGAGGAGTTACTTTTCTTGTCAGTTTCCTAAGCAGAGTTGAACTAGAAATGGCCCATGTGTGTAGGAAGCACAGTTCTTTTGTACTCAGCAAGCTCACTATTCTGGCCCTATAGGAAACACACTAGAGTAGAAGAGTGCTCTTTCCTCAAAAGCAGAGTGTGTTTTTTGTAAGGCGAGGTAGCGTTTGTTTCGCAGTCCTAAATAGAGTTGAATCACATGCAGTTTCCGTTCCTACGAGCAAGAGTTGTTTACTGGTAAGGAAAGTCACTATTGCGCTCCCATTGACATACACAGTGCAAATAGCACTAGCATCTGTTCCCAGCAAGTACAGTGTATTGGACTGAAGAGGAGCTACTGTTCTTCTCAGTTTCCTAAGCAGAATTGAACTAGATATGGCCCGTGTGTATAGGAAGCACAGTTCTTTTGTTCTGAGCAAGCTCACTGTTTGGACCCCATAGGAAACACAGTAGAGTAGAAGAGTGCTCTTTTCTCAAAAGCAGAGTGTGTTTCTTGTAAGGCGAGCTAGCGTTTGTTTCCCAGTCCTAAATGGAGTTGAATCACATGCAGTTTCTGGTCCTACGAGCAAGAGTTGTATTCTGGTAAGAAGAGTCACTATTGCGCTCCCATTGCCATACACAGTGCAAATAGCACTGGCGTCTGTACCCAGCATGTACAGCGTATTGGACTGAAGAGGAGCTACTGTTCTTGTCAGTTTCCTAAGCAGAGTTGAACTGGATATGGCCCGTGTGTGTAGGAAGCACAGTTCTTTTGTTCTGAGCAAGCTCACTCTTTGGATCCCATAGGAAACACAGTAGAGTAGAAGAGTGCTCTTTTCTCAAAAGCAGAGTGTGTTTCTTGTAAGGTGAGCAAGCGTTTGTTTCCCAATCCTAAATGGAGTTGAATCACATCCAGTTTCTGGTCTTACGAGCAAGAGTTGTTTTCTGGTAAGAAGAGTCACTATTGTGCTCCCTTTGCCATACACAGTGCAAATAGCCCTTGCGTCTGTTCCCAGCAAGTACAGTGTGATTGGACTGAAGAGGATCTACTGTTCTTGTCAGTTTCCGATGTAGAGTTGAACTAGATATGGCCCGTGTGTGTAGGAAGCACAGTTCTTTTGTTCTGAGCAAGCTCACTGTTCTGGCCCTATAGGAAACACAGTAGAGTAGAAGAGTGCTCTTTTCTGAAAAGCAGAGTGTGTTTCTTGTAAGGCGAGCTAGCGTTTGTTTCGCAGTCCTAAATGGAGTTGAATCACATGCAGTTTCTGGTCATACGAGCAAGAGTTGTTTTCTGGTAAGAAGAGTCACTATTGTGCTCCCATTGCCATACACAGTGCAAATAGCACTGGCGACTGTACCCAGCATGTACAGTGTATTGGACTGAAGAGGATCTACTGTTCTTGTCAGTTTCCTAAGCAGAGTTGAACTAGATATGTTCCATGTGTGTAGGAAGCACAGTTCTTTTGTACTCAGCAAGCTCACTGTTCTGACAATATAGGAAACACAGTAGAGTAGAAGAGTGCTCTTTCCTCAAAAGCAGAGTGTGTTTCTTGTAAGGCGAGATATCATTTTTTTCACAGTCCTAAATGGAGTTGAATCACATGCAGTTTCTGGTCCTACGAGCAAGAGTTTTTCTGGTAAAAAGAGTCCCTATTGCGCTCCCAATGCCGTACACAGTGCAAACAGCACTCGTGTCTCTTCCCAGCAAGTACAGTGTATTGGACTGAAGAGGAGCTACTGTTCTTGTCAGTTTCCTAAGCAGAGTTGAACTAGATATGGCCCGTGTGTACAGGAAGCACAGTTCTTTTGTTCTGAGCAAGCTCACTGTTCTGGCCCTATAGGAAACAGAGTAGAGTAGAAGAGTGCTCTTTTCTCAAAAGCAGAGTATGTTTCTTGTAAGGCAAGCTAGTGCTTGATTCCCAGTCCTAAATGGAGTTGAATCACATGCAGTTTTTGCTCCTACGCCCAAGAGTTGTTTTCTGGTAAGGGAAGTCACATTTGCGCTCCCATTGCCAAACACAGTGCAAATAGCACTCGCATCTGTTCCCAGCAAGTACAGTGTATTGGACTGAAGAGGAGCTACTGTTCTTGTCAATTTCCTAAGCAGAATTGAACTGGATGTGGCCATTTGCGTAGGAAGCACAGTTCTTTTGTTCTGAGCAAGCTCACTGTTCGGACCCCATAGGACACATAGTAGAGAAGAAGAGTGCTCTTTTCTCAAAAGCAGAGTGTGTTTCTTGTAAGGCGAGCTAGCTTTTGTTTCCCAGTCCTAAATGAATTTGAATCACATGCAGTTTCTGGTCCTACGAGTAGAGTTATTTTTTGGTAAGAAGAGTCACTATTGCGCTCCCAATGCCATACACATTACAAATAGCACTTGCATCTTTTCCAATCAAGTACAGTTTATTGGACTGAAGAGGAGCTACTGTTCTTGTCAGTTTCCTAAGCAAAGGTGAACTAGATATGGCCTGTGTGTATAGGAAGCACAGTTCTTTTGTTCTGAGCAAGCTCACTCTTTGGATCCCATAGGAAACACAGTAGAGTAGAAGAGTGCTCTTTTCTCAAAAGCAGAGTGTGTTTCTTGTAAGGCGAGCTAGCGTTTGTTTCCCAGTCCTAAATGGAGTTGAATCACATGCAGTTTCTGGTCATATGAGCAAGAGTTTTTTCTGGTAAGAAGAGTAACTATTGCGCACCCATTGTCACACACACGGCAAATAGCACTAGCGTCTGTTCCCAGCAAGTACAGTGTATTGGACTGAAGAGGAGCTACTGTTCTTCTCAGTTTCCTAAGAGGAATTGAACTAGATATGGCCCGTGTGTATAGGAAGCACAGTTCTTTTGTTCTGAGCAAGCACACTGTTTGGACCCCATAGGAAACACAGTAGAGTAGAAGAGTGCTCTTTTCTCAAAAGCAGAGTGTGTTTCTTGTAAGGCGACCTAGCGTTTGTTTCCCAGTCCTAAATGGTGTTGAATCACATGCAGTTTCTGGTCCTACGAGCAAGAGTTGTTTTCTGGTAAGAAGAGTCACTATTGCGCTCCCATTGCCATACACAGTGCAAATAGCACTGGCGTCTGTACCCAGCATGTACAGCGTATTGGACTGAAGAGGAGCTACTGTTCTTGTCAGTTTCCTAAGCAGACTTGAACTAGATATGGCCCGTGTGTGTAGGAAGCACAGTTCTTTTGTTCTGAGCAAGCTCACATTTCGAACCCCATAGGAAACACAGTAGAGTAGAAGAGTGCATTTTTCTCAAAAGCAGAGTGTGTTTCTTGTAAGGCGAGCTAGCATTTGTTTCCCAGTCCTAAATGGAGTTGAATCACATGCAGTTTCTGGTCCTACGAGCAAGAGTTTTTTCTGGTAATGAGTCACTATTGTGCTCCCATTGTCATACTCAGGGCAAATAGCACTGGCGTCTGTTCCCAGCATGTACAGTATATTGGACTAAAGAGTATCTACTGTTCTTGTCAGGTTCCTAAGCAGAGTTGAACTAGGTATGGCCCATGTGTGTAGGAAGCACAGTTCTTTTGTACTCAGCAAGCTCACTGTTCTGGCCCTACAGGAAACACAGTAGAGTAAAAGAGTGCTCTTTCCTCCAAAGCAGAGTGTGTTTCTTGTAAGGCGAGCTAGAGTTTGTTTCCCAGTCCTAAATGGAGTTGAATCACATGCAGTTTCCGTTCCTACGAGCAAGAGTTGTTTTCTTGTCAGGAAAGTCACTATTGCGCTCCCATTGCCATACACAATGCAAATAGCACTCGCGTCTGTTCCCATCAAGTACAGTGTATTGGACTGAAGAGGAGCTACTGTTCTTGTCACTTTCCTAAGCAAATTTGAACTAGATATGGCCCGTGTGTGTAGGAAGCACAGTTCTTTTGTTCTGAGCAAGCTCACTCTTTGGATCCCATAGGAAACACAGTAGAGTAGAAGAGTGCTCTTTTCTCAAAAGCAGAGGGTGTTTCTTGTAAGGCGAGCAAGCGTTTGTTTCCCAATCCTAAATGGAGTTGAATCACATCCAGTTTCTGGTCTTACGAGCAAGAGTTGTTTTCTGGTAAGAAGAGTCACTATTGTGCTCCCTTTGCCATACACAGTGCAAATAGCCCTCGCGTCTGTTCCCACCAAATACAGTGTATTGGACTGAAGAGGATCTACTGTTCTTGTCAGTTTCCGATGCAGAGTTGAACTAGATATGGCCCGTGTGTGTAGGAAGCACAGTTCATTTGTTCTGAGCAAGCTCACTGTTCTGGCCCTATAGGAAACACAGTAGAGTAGAAGAGTGCTCTTTTCTGAAAAGCAGAGTGTGTTTCTTGTAAGGCGAGCTAGCGTTTGTTTCCCAGTTAAATGGAGTTGAATCACATGCAGTTTCTGGTCCTACGAGCAAGAGTTGTTTTCTGGTAAGGAAAGTCACTATTGCGCTCCCATTGCCATACACAGTACAAATAGCACACCCGTCTGTTCACAGCAATTACAGTGTATCGGACTAAAAAGGAGCTACTGTTCTTGTCAATTTCCTAAGCAGAGTTGAACTAGATGTGGTCCGTGTGTAGGAAGCATAGTTTTCTGTTCTGAGCAAGCTCACTGTTTGGACCCCATAGGAAACACAGTAGAGTAGAAGAGTGCTCTTTTCTCAAAAGCAGAGTGTGTTTCTGGTAAGGTGAGCTAGCGTTTTTTTCCCAGTCCTAAATGGAGTTGAATTACATGCAGTTTCTGGTCCCATGAGCAAGAGTTTTTTCTGGTAAGAAGAGTCACTCTTGCGCTCCCATTGCCATACTCAGTGCAAATAGCACTGGCGTCTCTCCCAGCAAGTACAGTGTATTGGACTGAAGAGAAGCTACTGTTCTTGTCAGTTTCCTAGGCAGAGTTGAACAAGATATGGCCCGTATGTGTAGGAAGCACAGTTTTCTGTTCTTAGCAAGCTCATTGTTTGGACCCCATAGGAAACACATTAGAGTAGAAGAGTGCTCTTTTCTCAAAAGCAGAGTGTGTTTCTTGGAAGGCGAGCTAGCATTTGTTTCCCAGTCCTAAATGGAGTTGAATCACATGCAGTTTCTGGTCCTATGAGCAAGAGTTTTTTCTGGTAAGAAGAGTAACTATTGCGTACCCATTGTCACACACAGGGCAAATAGCACTGGCGTCTGTTCCCAGCATGTACAGTCTATTGGACTGAAGAGGTTCTACTGCTCTTGTCAGGTTCCTAAGCAGAATTGAACTAGATATGGCCGTGTGTGTAGGAAGCACAGTCTTTTGTTCTGAGCTTGCTCACTGTTCTGGTCATATAGGAAACACAGTAGAGTAGAAGAGTGCTCTTTTCTCAAAAGCAGAGTTTGTTTCTTGGAAGGCGAGCTAGCGTTTGTTTCCCAGTCCTAAATGGAGTTGAATCACATGCAGTTTCTGGTCCTATGAGCAAGAGTTGTTTTCTGGTAAGGAAAGTCACTATTGTGTTCCCATTGACATACAAAGTGCAAAGAGCACTCGCGTCTGTTCCCAGCAAGTACAGTGTATCGGACTGAAGAGGAGCTACTGTTCTTGTCAGGTTCCTAAGCAGAGTTGAACTAGATATGGCCCGTGTGTGTAGGAAGAACAGTTCTCTTGTTCTGAGCAAGCTCACTGTTCTGGCATATAGGAAACACAGTAGAGTAGAAGAGTGCTCTTTTCTCAAAAGCAGAGTTTGTTTCATGTACGGCGAGCTAGCATTTGTTTCCCAGACCTAAATGGAGTTGAATCACATGCAGTTTCTGGTCCTACGAACAAGAGTTGTTTTCTCGTAAGTAAAGTCACTATGGTGCTCCCATTGCCATACACAGTGGAAATACCACTCACGTGTGTTCCCAGCTATTACAGTGTATCAGACTGAAGAGGAGGTACTCTTTTTGTCAGTTCCCTAAGCCGAGTTGAACTAGATATGGCCCGTGTGTGTAGGAAGCACAGTTTTTTTTTTCTGAGCAAGCTCACTGTTCTGGCGCTAGAGGAAACACTTTAGAGTATAAGAGGGCTCTTTTCTCAAAAGCAGAGTGTGTTTCTTGTAATTGGAGCTAGCGTTTGTTTCCCAGTCCTAAATGGAGTTGAATCTCATGCAGTTTCTGGTCCTACGAGCAAGAGTTGTTTTCTGGTAAGAAGAGTCACTATTGTGCTCCCATTGCCATACACAGTGCAAATAGCACTCGCGTCTGTTCCCAGCAAGTACAGTGTATTGGACGGAAGAGGAGCTACTGTTCTTGTCAGTTTCCTAAGCGGAGTTGAACGAGATATGGCCCGTGTGTGTAGGAAGCTCAGTTCTTTTGTTTTGAGCAAGCTCACTGTTTTGATTACATAGGAAACACAGTAGAGTAGAAGAGTGCTCTTTTCTCAAAAGGAGGGTGTGTTTCTTGTAAGGCGAGCTAGTGTTTGTTTCCCAGTCCTAAATGGAGTTGAATCTCATGCAGTTTCTGGTCCTACGAGCAAGAATTGTTTTCTGGTAAGGAAAGTCACTATTGCGCTCCCATTGCCATACACAGTGCAAATAGCACTCGCGTCTGTTCCCAGCAATTACAGTGTATCGGACTGAAGAGGAGCTACTGTTCTTGTCAGTTTCCTAAGTAGAGTTGAACTAGATATGGTCCGTGTGTAGGAAGCAAAGTTTTCTGTACTGAGCAAGTTCACTGTTTGGACCCCATTGGAAACACAGTAGAGTAGAAGAGTGCTCTTTTTTCAAATGCAGAATGTGTTTCTTGTAAGGCGAGCTAGTGTTTGTTTCCAAGTCCTAAAAGGAGTTGAATCACATGCAGTTTTGGGTCCTACGAGCAAGAGTTGTTTTCTGGTAAAAAGAGTCACTATTGCGCTGCCATTGCCATACAAAAGACAATTAGCACTGGCGTCTGTTCCCAGCAAGTACAGTGTATTGGACTGAAGAGGATCTACTGTTCTTGTCAGGTTTATAAGCAGAATTGAACTAGATATGGCCGTGTGTGTAGGAATCACAGTTTTTTTGTTCTGAGCAAGCTCTCTGTTCGGACCCCATTGGAAACACAGTAGAGTAGAGGAGTGCTCTTTTCTCTAAAGCAGATTGTGTTTCTTGTAAGGCGAGCTAGCATTTGTTTCCCAGTCCTAAATGGATTTGAATCACATGCAGTTTCTGGTCCTAAGAGCAAGAGTTGTTTTATGGTAAGAATAGTCACTATTGCGCTGCCATTGCCATACACAGGACAAATAGCACTGGCGTCTGTTCCCACCAAGTACTTGTATTGGACTGAAGAGGATCTACTGTTCTTGTCAGGTTCCTAATCAGAATTGAACTAGATATGGCCGTGTGTGTAGGAAGCACAGTTCTTTTGTTCTGAGCAAGCTCACTGTTCTGGCCCTACAGGAAACACAGTAGAGTAGAAGAGTGCTCTTTTCTCAAAAGCAGAGGGTGTTTCTTGGAAGGCGAGCTAGCATTTGTTTCCCAGTCCTAAATGGAGTTGAATCCCATGCAGTTTCTGGTCCTACGAGCAAGAGTTGTGTTCTGGTAAGAAGAGTCACTATTGTGCTGCCATTGCCATACACAGGATAAATAGCACTATGGTCTCTTCCTAGCAAGTACACTGTATTGGACTGAAGAGGATCTACTCTTCATGTCAGGTTCCTAAGCAGAATTGTACTACATATGGCCGTGTTTGTAGGAAGCACAGTTCTTTTGTTCTGAGCAAGCTCAATGTTCTGGCCCTATAGAAAACACAGTAGAGTAGAAGAGTGCTCTTTTCTCAAAAGCAGAGTGTGTTTCTTGTAAGGCGAGCTAGTGTTTTTTTTCCCAGTCCTAAATGGAGTTGAATCACATGCAGTTTCTGGTCCTACGAGCAAGAGTTGTTTTCTGGTAAGGAAAGTCACTATTGTGTTCCCATTGCCATACACAGTGCAAAGAGCACTCGCGTCTGTTCCCAGCAAGTACAGTGTATCGGACTGAAGAGGAGCTACTGTTCTTGTCAGTTTCCTAAGCAGAGTTGAACGAGATATGGCGCGTATGTGTAGGAAGAACAGTTCTCTTGTTCTGAGCAAGCTCACTTCTCTGGCCCTATAAGAAACACAGTAGAGTAGAAGAGTGCTCTTTTCTCTAAAGCAGAGTGTGTTTCATGTAAGGCGAGCTAGCATTTGTTTCCCAGTCCTAAATGGAGTTGAATCACATGGAGTTTCTGGTCCTACGATTAAGAATTGGTTTCTGGTAAGGAAAGACACTATTGCGCTCTCATTGCCATACATAGAGCAAATAGCACGCAGTCCGTTCCCAGCAAGTACAGTGCATCGGACTGAAGAGGAGCTACTGTTCTTGTCAGTTTCCTAAGCAGAGTTGAACTAGATATGGCCCGTGTGAAGGAAGCACAATTCTTTTTTTCTGATCAAGCTCACTGTTCGGACCCCATAGGAAAAACAGTAGAGTAGAAGAGTGCTCTTTTCTCAAACAGAGTGTGTTTCTTGTAAGGCGAGCTAGCGTTTGTTTCCCAGTCCTAAATGAATTGAATCACATGCAGTTTCTGGTCCTAGGAACAAGAGTTGTTTTCTGGTAAGAAGAGTCACTATTGCGCTCCCATTGTTATACACAGGGCAAATAGTACTTGTGTCTGTTCCCAGCGTGTACAGTGTATTGGACTGAA
Organism: Peromyscus eremicus; assembly: GCF_949786415.1. Classification (NCBI taxonomy): domain Eukaryota; kingdom Metazoa; phylum Chordata; class Mammalia; order Rodentia; family Cricetidae; genus Peromyscus; species Peromyscus eremicus. The sequence continues at coordinate 47,938 of NW_026736036.1, forward strand.
GAGGATCTACTGTTCTTGTCAGTTTCCTAAGCAGAATTGAATAGATATGGCCGCTCTGTGCAGGAAGCACAGTTATTTTGTTCTGAGGAAGCTCACTCTTCAGGCCCTATAGGAAACACAGTATAGTAGAAGAATGCTCTTTTGTCAAAAGCAGAGTGTTTTTCTTGTAAGGCGAGCTTGCGTTTCTTTCCCAGTCCTAAATGGAGCTGAGACACATGCAGTTTTTGGTCCTACGAGCAAGAGTTTTTTTCTGGTAAGAAGAGTCACTATTGCACTCCCATTGCCATATGCAGTGCAAATAGCACTTGCATCTGTTCCCAGCAAGTACAGTGTATTGGACTGAAGAGGATCTACTGTTCTTGTCAGTTTCCTAAGCAGAGTTGAACTAGATATGTCCCGTGTGTGTAGGAAGCACAGTTCTTTTGTTCTGAGCAAGCTCACTGTTCGGATCCCATAGGAGACTCAGTAGAGTAGAAGAGTACTCTTTTCTCAAAAGCAGAGTGTGTTTCATGTAAGGCGAGCTAGCATTTGTTTCCCAGTCCTAAATGGAGTTGAATCACATGCAGTTTCTGGTCCTAAGAGCAAGAGTTGTTTTCTGGTAAGAAGAGTCCCTATTGCGCTCCCTTTGTCATACACAGAGCAAATAGTCCTGGCTTCTGTTCCTAGCATGTGCAGTGAATTGGACTGAAGAGGAGCTACTGTTCTTTTCAGTTTCCTAAGCAGAGTTGAACTAGATATGGCCCGTGTGTGTAGGAAGCACAGTTCTTTTGTTCTGAGCAAGCTCACTGTTCGGACCCATAGGAAACACAGAAGAGTAGAAGAGTGCTCTTTTCTCAAAAGCAGAGTGTGTTTCATGTAAGGCGAGCTAGCATTTGTTTCCCAGTCCTAAATGGAGTTGAATCACATGCAGTTTCAGGTCCGAAGAGCAAGAGTTGTTTTCTGGTAAGAAAAGTCACTATTGCACTCCCATTGCCATACACAGTGCAAATAGCACTCGCGTGTGTTCCCAGCTAGTACAGGGTATCGTACTGAAGAGGAGTTACTGTTTTTGTCAGTTTCCTAAGCAGAGTTGAGCTAGATATGGCCCGTGTGTGTAGGAAGCACAGTTTTTTTTTTTTTTCTTAGCAAGATCACTGTTCTGGCCCTATAGGAAACACTTTAGAGAATAAGAGGGCTCTATTCTCAAAAGCAGAGTGTTTTTCTTGTAATGCGAGCTAGCGTTTGTTTCCCACTCATAAATGGAGTTGAATCTCATGCAGGTTCTGGTGATACGAGCAAGAGTTGTTTTCTGGTAAGAAGAGTCACTATTGTGCTCCCATTGCCATACACAGTGCAAATAGTACTCGCGTCTGTCCCCAGCAAGTACAGTGTATCGGACTGAAGAGTAGCTACTGTTGTTGTCAGTTTCCTAAACAGAGTTGAACGAGATATGGCCCGTGTGTGTAGGAAGCTCAGTTCTTTTGTTCTGAGCAAGCTCACTGTTTTGACCACATAGGAAACACAGTAGAGTAGAAGAGTGCTCTTTTCTCAAAAGCAGGGTGTGTTTCTTGTAAGGCGAGCTAGTGTTTGTTTCCCAGTCCTAAATGGATTTGAATCACATGCAGTTTCAGGTCCTACGAGCAAGAGTTGTTTTCTGGTAATGAAAGTCACTATTGCGCTCCCATTGCCATACACAGTGCAAATAGCACTCACGTCTGTTCCCAGCAATTACAGTGTATCGGACTGAAGAGGAGCTACTGTTATTGTCAGTTTCATAAGCAGAGTTGAACTAGATATGGTCCGAGTGTAGGAAGCACAGTTTTCTGTTCTGAGCAAGCTCACTTTTTGGACCCCATAGGAAACACAGTAGAGTAGATGAGTGCTCTTTTCTCAAAAGCAGAGTGTGTTTCTTGTAAGGCGAGCTAGCATTTGTTTCCCAGTCCTAAATGGAGTTGATTCCCATGCAGTTTCTGTTCCTACGAGCAAGAGTTGTTTTCTTTTAAGGAAAGTCACTATGGCGCTCCCATTGCCATACACAGTGCAAATAGCACTCGCGTGTGTTCCCAGCTAGTACAGTGTACCGGACTGAAGAGGAGCTACTGTTTTTGTCAGTTTCCTAAGCAGAGTTGAACTAGATATGGCCCGTGTGTGTAGGAAGCACAGTTTTTTTTTTCTGAGCAAGCTCACTGTTCTGGCCCTATAGGAAACACTTTAGAGTATAAGAGGGCTCTTTTCTCAAAAGCAGAGTGTGTTTCTTTTAATGCGAGCTAGCGTTTGTTTCCCAGTCCTAAATGGAGTTGAATCTCATGCAGTTTCTGGTCCTACGAGCAAGAGTTGTTTACTGGTAAGAAGAGTCACTATTGTGCTCCCATTGCCATGCACTGAGCAAATAGCCCTCGCGTCTGTTCCCAGCAAGTACAGTGTATCGGACTGAAGAGTCGCTACTGTTGTTGTCAGTTTCCTAAGCAGAGTTGAACGAGATATGGCCCGTGTGTGTAGGAAGCTCAGTTCTTTTGTTCTGAGCAAGCTCACTGTTTTGACCACATAGGAAACACAGTAGAGTAGAAGAGTGCTCTTTTCTCAAAAGCAGGGTGTGTTTCTTGTAAGGCGAGCTAGTGTTTGTTTCCCAGTCCTAAATGGAGTTGAATCACATGCAGTTTCTGGTCCTACGAGCAAGAGTTGTTTTCTGGTAAGGAAAGTCACTATTGCGCTCCCATTGCCAAACACAGTGCAAATAGCACTTGCGTCTGTTCCCAGCAATTACAGTGTATCAGACTGAAGAGGAGCTACTGTTCTTGTCGGTTTCCTAAACAGAGTTGAACTAGATATGGTCCGTGTGTAGGAAGCACAGTTTTCTGTTCTGAGCAAGCTCACTGTTTGGACCCCGTAGGAAAAACTATAGAGTAGAAGAGTGCTCTTTTCTCAAAAGCAGAGTGTGTTTCTTGTAAGGCGAGCTAGCATTTGTTTCCCAGTCCTAAATGGAGTTGAATCACATGCAGTTTCTGGTCCTACGAGCAATAGTTGTTTTCTGGAAAGAAGAGTGACTATTGTGCTGCCATTGCCATACACAGGACAAATAGCACTGTTGTCTGTTCCCAGCAAGTACAGTGTATTGGACTGAAGAGGATCTACTGTTCTTGTCAGGTTTATAAGCAGAATTGAAATAGATATGGCCATGTGTGTAGGAAGCACAGTTTTTTTGTTCTGAGCAAGCTCACTGTTTGGACCCCATAGGAAACACAGTAGAGTAGAAGAGTGCTCTTTTCTCTAAAGCAGAGTGTGTTTATTGTAAGGCGAGCTAGCATTTGTTTCCCAGTCTTAAATGGAGTTGAATCACATACAGTTTCTGGTCCTACGAGCAAGAGTTGTTTTCTGGTAAGGAAAGTCACTATTGAGCTCCCATTGCCATACACAGTGCAAATAGCACTCGTGTCTGTTCCCAGCAAGTACAGTGTATTGGACTGAAGAGGAGCTACTGTTCTTGTCAGTTTCCTAAGCAGAGTTGAACTATATATGGCCCGTGTGTGTAGGAAGCACAGTTCTTTTGTTCTGAGCAAGCTCACTGTTCTGGCCCTGTAGGAAACACAGTAGAGTAGAAGAGTGCTTTTTTCTCTAAGCTGAGTGTGTTTCTTGTAAGGCCAGCTAGCGTTTGTTTCCCAGTCCTAAATGGAGTTGAATGACATGCATTTTCCTGTCCTACGAGCAAGAGTTGTTTTCTGGTAAGAAGAGTCACTATTGTGCTCCAATTGTCATACACAGGGCAAATAGCACTGGCGTCTGTTCCCAGTATGTACAGTGTATTGGACTGAACAGGATCTACTGTTCTTGTCAGGTTCCTAAGCAGAGTTGAACTAGATATGGTCGGTGTGTGTAGGAATCACAGTTTTTTTGTTCTGAGCAAGCTCACTGTTTGGACCCCATAGGAAACACAGTAGAGTAGAAGAGTGCTCATTTCTCAAAAGCAGAGTGTGTTACTTGTAAGGAGAGTTAGCGTTTGTTTCCCAGTCCTAAATGGAGTTGAATCACATGCAGTTTCTTTTCCTATGAGCAAGAGTTGTTTTCTGGTAAGAATAGTCAATATTGTGCTGCCATTGCCATACACAGGACAAATAGCACTGGAGTCTGTTCTCAGCAAGTACAGTGTATTGGACTGAAGAGGATCTACTGTTCTTGTCAGGTTCCTAAACAGAATTGAACTAGATATGGCCGTGTGTGTAGGAAGCACAGTTCTTTTGGTTTGAGCAAGTTCACTGTTCGGACCTCTTAGGAAATACAATAGAGTAGAAGAGTGCTTTTTTCTCTAAATCAGAGTGTGTTTCTTGTAAGGCGAGCTAGTGTTTGTTTCCCAGTCCTAAATGGAGTTGCCTCACATGCAGTTTCTGGTCCTACGAGCAAGAGTTGTTTTCTGTTAAGAAGAGTCACTATTGTGCTCCAAATGTCATATACAGTGCAAATAGCAGTCGCGTCTGTTCCCAGCAAGTACAGTGTATCGGATTGAATAGGAGCTACTGTCCTTGTCAGGTTCCTAAGCAGACTTGAACTAGATATGGCCGTGTGTGTAGGAAGCACAGTTTTTTTGTTCTGAGCAAGCTCACTGTTCGGAACACATAGGAAACACAGTAGAGTAGAAGAGTGCTCTTTTCTCAAAAGCAGAGTATGTTTTTGGAAGGCGAGCTAGCGTTTTTTTCCAGGCCTAAATGGAGTTGAGTCACAAGCAGTTTTTTGTCCTACGAGCAAGAGTTGTTTTCTGGTAAGAGGAGTCACTATTGTGCTCCCATTGTCATACACAGGGCAAATAGCACACGCGTCTGTTCCCAGCATGTACAGTGTATTGGACTGAAGAGGATCTACTGTTCTTGTCAGGTTCCTAAGCAGAGTTGAACTAGATTTGGCCGTGTGTGTAGGAAGCACAGTTCTTTTGTTCTGAGCAAGCTCACTGTTCTGGCCCTATAGGAAACACAGTAGAGTAGAAGAGTGCTCTTTTCTCAAAAGCAGATTGTGTTTCTTGTAAGGGGAGCTAGCGTTTGTTTCCCAGTCCTATATGGAGTTGAATCACATGCAGTTTCTGGTCCTACGAGCAAGAGTTGTTTTTTGGTAAGGAAATTCACTATTGTGCTCCCATTGCCATACACAGTGCAAATAGCACATGCGTCTGTTCCCAGAAAGTACAGTGTATCAGACTGAAGAGGAGCTACTGTTCTTGTCAGTTTCCTAAGCAGAGTTGAACTAGATATGGCCCGTGTGTGTAGGAAGCACAGTTCTTATGTTCTGAGCAAGCTCACTGTTCTGGCCCTATAGGAAACACAGTAGAGTAGATGAGTGCACTTTTCTTAAAAGCAGAGTGTGTTTCTTGTAAGGCGAGCTGGAGTTTGATTCCCAGTCCTAAATGGAGTTGAGTCACATGCAGTTTCTGGTCCTACGAGCAAGAGTTGTTTTCTGGTAAGAAGAGTCACTGTTGCGCTCCAAATGTCATATACAGTGCAAATAGCACTCGCGTCTTTTCCCAGCAAGTACAGTGTATCGGACTGAATAGGAGCTACTGTTCTTGTCAGTTTCCTAAGCAGACTTGAACTAGATATGGCCGTGTATGTAGGAAGCACAGTTTTTTTGTTCTGAGCAAGCTCAATGTTCGGATCACATAGGAAACACAGTAGAGTAGAAGAGTGCTCTTTTCTCAAAAGCAGAGTGTGTTTTTGGAAGGCGAGCTAGCGTTTGTTTCCCAGTCCTAAATGGAGTTGAGTCACATGCAGTTTTTTGTCCTACGAGCAAGAGTTGTTTTCTGGTAAGACGAGTCACTATTGTGCTCCCATTGTCATACACAGGGCAAATAGCACAGGCGTCTGTTCCCAGCATGTACAGAGTATTGGACTGAAGACGATCTACTGTTCTTGTCAGGTTCCTAAGCAGAGTTGAACTAGATATGGCCGTGTATAGGAAGCACGGTTCTTTTGTTCTGAGCAAGCTCACTGTTCTGGCCCTATAGGAAACACAGTAGAGTAGAAGAGTGCTCTTTTCTCAAAAGCAGAGTGTGTTTCTTGTAAGGCGAGCTAGCGTTTGTTTCCCAGTCCTAAATGGAGTTGAATCACATGCAGTTTCTGGTCCTACAAGCAACAGCTGTTTTCTGGTAAGAAGAGTCACTATTGCGCTGCCATTGCTATACACAGGACAAATAGCACTGGCGTCTTTTCCCAGCAAGTACAGTGTATTGGACGAAAGAGGATCTACTGTTCTTGTCAGGTTCCTAATCAGACTTGAACTAGATATGGCCGTGTGTGTAGGAAGCACAGTTTTTTTGTTCTGAGCAAGCTCACTGTTCGGACCCCATAGGTTACACAGTAGAGTAGAAGAGTGCTCTTTTCTCTAAAGCAGAGTGTGTTTCTAGTAAGGCGAGCTCGCGTTTGTTTCCCAGTCCTAAATGGAGTTTTCACAGGCAGTTTTTGGTCCTACGAGCAAGAGTTGTTTTCTGGTAAGAAGAGTCACTATTGCGCTCCAAATGCAATACACAGTGCAAATAGCACATGCGTCTGTTCCCAGCAAGTACAGTGTATTGGACTGAATAGGAGCTACTGTTCTTCTCAGTTTCCTAAGCAGAGTTGAACTAGATATGGCCCGTTTGTAGGAAGCACAGTTCTTTTGTTCTGAGCAAGCTCACTGTTCTGGCCCTTAGGAAACACAGTAGAATAGAAGAGTGCTCTTTTCTCTAAAGCAGAGTGTGTTTCTTGTAAGGCGAGCTAGCGTTTGTTTCCCAGTCCTAAATGGAGTTGAATCACATGCAGTTTCTGGTCCTATGAGCAAGAGTTGTTTTCTGGTAAGAAGAGTCAATATTGCGCTGCCATTGCCATACACAGGACAAATAGCACTGGCGTTTGTTCCCAGCAAGTACAGTGTATTGGACTAAAGAGGATCTACTGTTCTTTTCAGGTTCCTAAGCAGACTTGAACTAGATATGGCCGTGTGTGTAGGAAGCACAGTTCTTATGTTCTGAGCAAGCTCTCTGTTCTGGCCCTATAGGAAACACAGTAGAGTAGAAGAGTGCACTTTTCTTAAAAGCAGAGTGTGTTTCTTGTAAGGCGAGCTCGCGTTTGTTTCCCAGTCCTAAATGGAGTTGAGTCACATGCAGTTTCTGGTCCTATGAGCAAGAGTTGTTTTCTGGTAAGGAAAGTCACTGTTGCGCTCCAAATGTCATATACAGTGCAAATAGCACTCGTGTCTGTTCCCAGCAAGTACAGTGTATCGGACTGAACAGGAGCTACTGTTCTTGTCAGTTTCCTAAGCAGACTTGAACTAGATATGGCCGTGTGTGTAGGAAGCACAGTTTTTTTGTTCTGAGCAAGCTCACTGTTCGGAACACATAGGAAACACAGTAGAGTAGAAGAGTGCTCTTTTCTCAAAAGCAGAGTGTGTTGTTGGAAGGCGAGCTAGCGTTTGTTTCCCAGTCCTAAATGGAGTTGAGTCACATGCAGTTTTTTGTACTACGAGCAAGAGTTGTTTTCTGGTAAGACGAGTCACTATTGTGCTCCAATAGCCATACACAGTGCAAATAGCAGTCCCGTCTGTTCCCAGGAAGTACAGTGTATCGGACTGAAGAGGAGGTACTGTTCTTGTCAGTTTCCTAAGCAGAGTTGAACTAGATATGGCCCGAGTGTAGGAAGCACAGTTCTTTTGTTCTGAGCAAGCTCACTGTTCTGGCCCTATAGGAAACACAGTAGAGTAGAAGAGTGCTTTTTTCTCTAAAGCAGAGTGTGTTTCTTGTAAGGCGAGCTAGCGTTTGTTTCCCAGTCCTAAATGGAGTTGAATCACATGCAGTTTCTGGTCCTACGAGCAAGAGTTGTTTTATGGTAAGAAGAGTCACTATTGTGCTGCCATTTCCATACACAGGACAAATAGCACTGTTGTCTGTTCCCAGCAGTACAGTGTATTGGACTGAAGAGGATCTACTGTTCTTGTCAGGTTCCTAAGCAGAATTGAACTAGATATGGCCGTTTGTGTAGGAAGCACAGTTCTTTTGTTCTGAGCAAGTTCACTGTTCGGACCTCATAGGAAACACAATAGAGTAGAAGAATGCTTTTTTCTCTAAATCAGAGTGTGTTTCTTGTAAGGCGATTTAGTGTTTGTTTCCCAGTCCTAAGTGGAGTTGTATCACATGCAGTTTCTGGTCCTACGAGCAAGAGTTGTTTTCTGGTAAGAAGAGTCACTATTGTGCTCCCATTGTCATACACAGGGCAAATAGCACACGCGTCTGTTCCCAGCATGTACAGTGTATTGGACTGAAGAGGATCTACTGTTCTTCTCAGGTTCCTAAGCAGAGTTGAACTACATATGGCCATGTGTGTAGGAAGCACGGTTCTTTTGTTCTGAGCAAGCTCACTGTTCTGGCCCTATAGGAAACACAGTAGAGTAGAAGAGTGCTCTTTTCTCAAAAGCAGATTGTGTTTCTTGTAAGGCGAGCTAGCATTTGTTTCCCAGTCCCATATGGAGTGGAATCACATGCAGTTTCTGGTCCTACGAGCAAGAGTTGTTTTTTGGTAAGGAAAGTCACTATTGCGCTCCCATTGCCATACACAGTGCAAATAACACTTGCGTTTGTTCCCAGCAAGTACAGAGTATCGGACTGAAGAGGAGCTACTGTTCTTGTCAGTTTCCTAAGCAGAGTTGAACTAGATATGGCCCGCATGTGTAGGAAGCACATTTCTTTTGTTCTGAGCAAGCTCACTCTTTGGATCCCATAGGAAACACAGTAGAGTAGAAGAGTGCTCTTTTCTCAAAAGCAGAGTGTGTTTCTTGTAAGGCGAGCTAGCGTTTGTTTCCCAGTCCTAAATGGAGTTCAATCACATGCAGTTTCTGGTCCTACAAGCAAGAGCTGTTTTCTGGTAAGAAGAGTCACTATTGCGCTGCCATTGCCATACACAGGACATATAGCACTGGCGTCTTTTCCCAGCAAGTACAGTGTATTGGACGAAAGAGGATCTACTGTTCTTGTCAGGTTCCTAATCAGACTTGAACTAGATATGGCCGTGTGCGTAGGAAGCACTGTTTTTTTGTTCTGAGCAAGCTCACTGTTCGGACCCCATAGGTTACACAGTAGAGTAGAAGAGTGCTCTTTTCTCTAAAGCAGAGTGTGTTTCTAGTAAGGCGAGCTCACGTTTGTTTCCCAGTCCTAAATGGAGTTGTCACAGGCAGTTTTTGGTCCCACGAGCAAGAGTTGGATTCTGGTAAGAAGAGTCACTATTGAGCTCCAAATGCAATACACAGTGCAAATAGCACACGCGTCTGTTCCCAGCAAGTACAGTGTATTGGACTGAATAGGAGCTACTGTTCTTCTCAGTTTCCTAAGCAGAGTTGAACTAGATATGGCCCGTGTGTAGGAAGCACAGTTCTTTTGTTCTGAGCAAGCTCACTGTTCTGGCCCTATAGGAAACACAGTAGAGTAGAAGAGTGCTCTTTTCTCTAAAGCAGAGTGTGTTTCTTGTAAGGCGAGCTAGCGTTTGTTTCCCAGTCCTAAATGGAGTTGAATCACATGCAGTTTTTTGTCCTACGAGCAAGAGTTGTTTTCTGGTAAGACGAGTCACTATTGTGCTCTAATTGCCATACACAGTGCAAATAGCACTCGCGTCTCTTCCCCGCAAGTACAGTGTATTGGACTGAAAAGGAGCTACTGTTCTTGTCAGTTTCCTAAGCAGAGTTGAACTAGATATGGCCCTTGTGTGTAGGAAGCACAGTTCTTTTGTTCTGAGCAAGCTCACTTTTCGGACCCCAGAGGAAACACAGTAGAGTAGAAGAGTGCTCTTTTCTCAAAAGCAGAGTGTGTTTCATGTAAGGCGAGCTAGCATTTGTTTCCCAGACCTAAATGGAGTTGAATCACATGCAGTTTCCGGTCCTATGAGCAAGAGTTGTTTTATGGTAAGGAAAGTCACTATTGTGCTCCCATTGCCCTACACAAGGCAAATAGCACTCGCGTCTTTTCCCAGCAAGTACACTGTATTGGACTGAATAGGAGCTACTGTTCTTGTCAGTTTACTAAGCAGAGTTGAACTAGATATGGCCCGAGTGTAGGAAGCACAGTTCTTTTGTTCTGGGCAAGCTCACTGTTCTGGCCCTATAGGAAACACAGTAGAGTAGAAGAGTGCTCTTTTCTCTAAAGCAGAATGTGTTTCTTGTAAGGCGAGCTAGCATTTGTTTCCCAGTCCTAAATGGAGTGGAATCACATGCAGTTTCTGGTCCTACGAGCAAGAGTTGTTTTCTGGAAAAGAAAGTCACTATTGCGCTCCCATTGCCATACACAGTGCAAATAGCCCTCCCGTCTGTTCCCAGCAAGTACAGTGTATTGGACTGAAGAGGAGCTACTGTTCTTCTCAGATTCCTAAGCAGAGTTGAACTAGATATGGCCCGTGTGTGTAGGAAGCACAGTTCTTTTTTTCGGAGCAAGCTCACTGTTCTGGCCCTATAGGAAACACAGTAGAGTAGAAGAGTGCTCTTTTCTCAAAAGCAGAGTGTGTTTCTTGTAAAGCGAGCTAGAGTTTGTTTCCCAGGCCTAAATGGAGTTGAATCACATGCAGTTTCCGGTCCTATGAGCAAGAGTTGTTTTATGGTAAGGAAAGTCACTATTGTGCTCCCATTGCCCTACACAAGGCAAATAGCACTCGCGTCTTTTCCCAGCAAGTACAGTGTATTGGACTGAAGAGGATCTACTGTTCTTGTCAGGTTCCTAAGCAGACTTGAACTAGATATGGCCGTGTGTGTAGGAAGCACAGTTTTTTTGTTCTCAGCAAGCTCACTGTTCGGAACACATAGGAAACACAGTAGAGTAGAAGAGTGCTCTTTTCTCAAAAGCAGAGTGTGTTTCATGTAAGGCGAGCTAGCATTTGTTTCCCAGTCCTAAATGGAGTTGAATCACATGCAGTATCTGGTCCAACGAGCAAGAGTTGTTTTCTGGTAAGGAAAGTCACTATTGCGCTCCCATTGCCATACACAGTGCAAATAGCACTCGCGTCTGTTCCCAGCAAGTACAGTGTATCGGACTGAAGAGGAGCTACTGTTCTTGTCAGTTTCCTAAGCAGAGTTGAACTAGATATGGCCCGTGTGTAGGAAGCACAGTTCTTTTGTTCTGAGCAAGCTCACTGTTCTGGCCCTATAGGAAACACAGTAAAGTAGAAGAGTGCTCTTTTCTCTAAAGCAGAATGTGTTTCTTGTAAGGTGAGCTAGCTTTTGTTTCCCAGTCCTAAATGGAGTTGAAACACTTGCAGTTTCTGGTCCTATGAGCAAGAGTTGTTTTCTGGTAAGAAGAGTCACTATTGCGCTGCAATTGCCATACACAGGAAAAATAGCACTGGCGTCTGTTCCCAGCAAGTACAGTATATTGGACTGAAGAGGATCTACTGTTCTTGTCAGGTTCCTAAACAGAATTGAACTAGATATGGTCGTGTGTACTAAGCACAGTTCTTTTGTTCTGAGCAAGCTCACTGTTCGGACCCCATAGGAAGCACAGTAGAGTAGAAGAGTGCTCTTTTCTCAAAAGCAGAGTGTGTTTCTTGTAAGGCGAGCTTGTGTTTGTTTCCAGTCCGAAATGGAGTGGAATCACATGCAGTTTCTGGTCCTAGGAGCAAGAGTTGTTTTCTGTTAAGGAAAGTCACTATTGCGCTCCCATTACCATACACAGTGCAAATAGCACATGCGTCGGTTCCCAGCAAGTACAGTGCATTGGAATGAAGAGGAGCTACTGTTCTTGTCAGGTTCCTAAGCAGAGTTGAACTCGATATGGCCCGTGTGTGTAGGAAGCACAGTTCTTATGTTCTGAGCAAGCTCACTGTTCTGGCCCTATAGGAAACACAGTAGAGTAGAAGAGTGCTCTTTTCGCTAAAGCAGAGTGTTTTTTTTTTTAAGGCGAGCTAGCGTTTGTTTCCCAGTCTTAATTGGAGTTGAGTCACATGCAGTTTTTTGTCCTACGAGCAAGAGTTGTTTTCTGGTAAGACGAGTCACTATTGTGCTCCAATTGCCATACACAGTGCAAATAGCACTCGCGTCTGTTCCCCGCAAGTAAAGTGTATTGGACTGAAGAGGAGCTACTGTTCTTGTCAGTTTCCTAAGCAGAGTTGAACTAGATATGGCCCGTGTGTGTAGGAAGCACAGTGCTTTTGTTCTGAGCAAGCTCACTGTTCGGACCCCATAGGAAACACAGTAGAGTAGAAGAGTGCTCTTTTCTCAAAAGCAGAGTGTGTTTCATGTAAGGCGAGCTGGCATTTGTTTCCCAGTCCTAAATGGAGATGAATCACATGCAGTTTCTGGTCCTACGAGCAAGAGTTGTTTTCTGGTAAGGAATGTCACTATTTTGCTCCCATTGCCATACACAGTGCAAATAGCACTCGCGTCTGTTCCCAGCAAGTACAGTGTATGGGACTGAGGCAGGAGCTACTGTTCTTGTCAGTTTCCTAAGCAGAGTTGAACTAGATATGGCCCGTGTGTGTAGGAAGCACAGTTTTTTTTTTTCTGAGCAAGCTCACTGTTCGGACCCTATAGGAAACACAGTAGAGTAGAAGAGTGCTCTTTTCTCAAAAGCAGAGTGTGTTTCTTGTAAGGCGAGCTAGCATTTGTTTCCAAGTCCTAAATGGAGTTGAATCACATGCAGTTTCTGGTCCTACGAGCAAGAGTTGTTTTCTGGTAAGGAAAGTCACTATTGCGCTTCCATTGCATACACAGTGCAAATAGCACTCGCGTCTGTTCCCAGCAAGTGCAGTGTATGGGACTGAAAAGGAGCTACTGTTCTTGTCAGTTTCTTAAGCAGAGTTGAAGTAGATATGGCCCGTGTGTGTAGGAAGCACAGTTCTTATGTTCTGAGCAAGTCACTGTTCTGGCCCTATAGGAAACACACTAGAGTAGAAGAGTGCTCTTTTCTCAAAAGCGGAGTGTGTTTCTTGTAAGGCGAGCTAGCGTTTGTTTCCTAGTCCTAAATGGAGTTGAATCACATGCAGTTTCATGTCCTACGATCAAGAGTTGTTTTCTGGTAAGGAAAGTCACTATTGTGCTCCCATTGCCATCCACAGTGCAAATAGCACTGGCGTCTGTTCCCAGCAAGTACAGTGTATCGGACTGAAGAGGAGCTACCGTTCTTGTCAGTTTCCTAAGCAGAGTTGAACTAGATATGGCCCGTGTGTGTAGGAAGCACAGTTTTTTTTTTTCTGAGCAAGCTCACTGTTCTGGCCCTATAGGAAACACAGTAGAGTAGAAGAGTGCTCTTTTCTAAAAAGCAGAGTGTGTTTCTTGTAAAGCGAGCTAGAGTTTTTTTCCCAGTCCTATATGGAGTTTAATCACATGCAGTTTCTGGTCCACGAGCAAGAGTTGTTTTCTGGTAAGAAGAGTCACTATTGCGCTGCCATTGCCATACACAGGACAAATAGCATTGGCGTCTGTTCCCAGCAAGTACACTGTATTGGACTGAAGAGGATCTACTGTTCATGTCAGTTTCCTAAGCAGACTTGAACTAGATATGGCCGTGTGTAGGAAGCACAGTTTTTTTGTTCTGAGCAAGCTCACTTTTCAGAACACATAGGAAACACAGTAGAGTAGAAGAGTGCTCTTTTCTCAAAAGCAGAGTGTTTTTCTTGGAAGTCGAGCTAGCGTTTGTTTCCTAGTCCTAAATGGAGTTGAATCACATGCAGTTTCTGGTCCTACGAGCAAGAGTTGTTTATGGTAAGAAGAATAACTATTGTGCTCCAATTGCCAAATACAGGACAAAGAGCACTGGCGTCTGTTCCCAGCAAGTACAGTGTATTGGACTGAAGAGGATCTACTGTTCTTTCAGGTTCCTAAGCAGAATTGAACTAGATATGGCCGTGTGTGTAGGAAGCACAGTTCTTTTGTTCTGAGCAAGCTCACTGTTCGGACCCAATAGGAAACACAGTAGAGTAGAAGAGTGCGCTTTTCTCAAAAGCAGATTGTGTTTCTTGTAAGGCGAGCTAGCGTTTGTTTCCCAGTCCTAAATGGAGTTGAATCACATGCAGTTTCGAGTCCTATGAGCAAGAGTTGTTTTCTGGTAAGGAAAGTCACTATTGCTCTCCCATTGCCATACACAGTGCAAATAGCACTCGCGTCTGTTCCCAGCAATTACAGTGTATCGGACTGAAGAGGAGCTACTTTTCTTGTCAGTTTCCTAAGCAGAGTTGAAGTAGATATGGCCCGTGTGTGTAGGAAGCACAGTTCTTATGTCTGAGCAAGCTCACTGTTCTGGCCCTATAGGAAACACAGTAGAGTAGAAGAGTGCTCTTTGCTCAAAAGCAGAGTGTGTTTCTTGTAAGGCGAGCTAGCGTTTGTTTCCTAGTCCTAAATGGAGTTGAATCACATGCAGTTTCAGGTCCTACGAACAAGAGTTCTTTTCTGGTAAGGAAAGTCACATTGCGCTCCCATTGCCATACACAGTGCAAATAGCACTCGTGTCTGTTCCCAGCAAGTACAGTGTATTGGACTGGATAGGTGCTACTGTTTTTGTCAGTCCTAAGCAGAGTTGAACTAGATATGATCCGTGTTTGTAGAAAGCACAGTTCTTTTGTTCTTTGCAAGCTCACTGTTTGGACCTCATAGGAAACACAGTAGAGCAGAAGAGTGCTCTTTTCTCTAAAGCAGAGTGTGTTACTTGTAAGGCGAGCTAGCGTTTGTTTCGCAGTCCTAAATGGAGTTGAATCCCATGCAGTTTCTGGTACTATGAGCAAGAGTTTTTTTCTGGTAAAAAGAGTCACTATTGCGCTGCCATTGCCATACACAGGACAAATAGCACTGGCGTCTGTTCGCAGCAAGTACAGTATATTGGGCTGAAGAGGATCTATTGTTCTTGTCAGGTTCCTAAGCAGACTTGAACTAGATATGGCCGTGTGTGTAGGAAGCACAGTTTTTTTGTTCTGAGCAAGCTCACTGTTCGGACCCCATAGGAAACATAGTAGCGTAGAAGAGTGCTTTTTTTTCAAAAGCAGAGTGTGTTTCTTTTAAGGCGAGTTAGAGTTTTTTTCCCAGTCCTACATGGAGTTGAATCACATGCAGTTTCTGGTCCACGAGCAAGAGTTGTTTTCTGGTAAGAAGAGTCACTATTGCGCTGCCATTGCCATACACAGGACAAATAGCATTGGCGTCTGTTCCCAGCAAGTACACTGTATTGGACTGAAGAGGATCTACTGTTCGTGTCAGGTTCCTAAGCAGACTTGAACTAGATATGGCCGTGTGTGTAGGAAGCACAGTTTTTTTGTTCTGAGCAAGCTCACTTTTCAGAACACATAGGAAACACAGTAGAGTAGAAGAGTGCTCTTTTCTCAAAAGCAGAGTGTTTTTCTTGGAAGTCGAGCTAGCGTTTGTTTCCTAGTCCTAAATGGAGTTGAATCACATGCAGTTTCTGGTCCTACGAGCAAGAGTTGTTTTATGGTAAGAAGAATAACTATTGTGCTCCAATTGCCATATACAGGACAAAGAGCACTGGCGTCTGTTCCCAGCAAGTACAGTGTATTGGACTGAAGAGGATCTACTGTTCTTTCAGGTTCCTAAGCAGAATTGAACTAGATATGGCCGTGTGTGTAGGAAGCACAGTTCTTATGTTCTGAGCAAGCTCACTGTTCTGGCCCTATAGGAAACACAGTAGAGTAGAAGAGTGCTCTTTTCTCAAAAGCAGAGTGTGTTTCTTGTAAGGCGAGCTAGCGTTTGTTTCCGAGTCCTAAATGGAGTTGAATCACATGCAGTTTCAGGTCCTACGAACAAGAGTTCTTTTCTGGTAAGGAAAGTCACATTGCGCTCCCATTGCCATACACAGTGCAAATAGCACTCGTGTCTGATCCCAGCAAGTACAGTGTATTGGAGTGGATAGGTGCTACTGTTTTTGTCAGTCCTAAGCAGAGTTGAACTAGATATGATCCGTGTTTGTAGAAAGCACAGTTCTTTTGTTCTTTGCAAGCTCACTGTTTGGACCTCATAGGAAACACAGTAGAGCAGAAGAGTGCTCTTTTCTCTAAAGCAGAGTGTGTTACTTGTAAGGCGAGCTAGCGTTTGTTTCGCAGTCCTAAATGGAGTTGAATCCCATGCAGTTTCTGGTACTACGAGCAAGAGTTGTTTTCTGGTAAAAAGAGTCACTATTGCGCTGCCATTGCCATACACAGGACAAATAGCACTGGCGTCTGTTCGCAGCAAGTACAGTATATTGGGCTGAAGAGGATCTATTGTTCTTGTCAGGTTCCTAAGCAGACTTGAACTAGATATGGCCGTGTGTGTAGGAAGCACAGTTTTTTTGTTCTGAGCAAGCTCACTGTTCGGACCCCATAGGAAACATAGTAGAGTAGAAGAGTGCTTTTTTCTCAAAAGCAGAGTGTGTTTCTTTTAAGGCGAGCTAGCGTTTGTTTCCCATTCCTAAATGGAGTGGAATCACATGCAGTTTGTGTTTCTACGAGCAAGAGTTGTTTTCTGGTAAGACAAGTCACTATTGTGCTCCAATTGCCATACACAGTGCAAATATCACTCGCTTCTGTTCCCCACAAGTACAGTGTATCGGACTGAAGAGGAGCTACTGTTCTTGTCAGTTTCCTAAGCAGAGTTGAACTAGATATGGCCCGTGTGTGTAGGAAGCACAGTTCTTATGTTCTGAGCAAGCTCACTGTTCTGGCCCTATAGGAAACACAGTAGAGTAGAAGAGTGCTCTTTTCTGTAAAGCAGAGTGTGTTTCTTGTAAGGCGAGCTAGCGTTTGTTTCCCAGTCCTAAATGGAGTTGAATCACATGCAGTTTCTAGTCTTACGAGCAAGAGTTGTTTTATGGTAACAAGAGTCACTATTGCTATGCCATTGCCATACACAGGACAAATAGCACTGGCGTCTGTTCCCAGCAAGTACAGTGTATTGGACTGAAGAGGATCTACTGTCCTTGTCAGGTTCCTAAGCAGAATTGAACTAGATATGGCCGTGTTTGTAGGAAGCACATTTTTTTTGTTCTGAGGAAGCTCACTGTTCGGAACACATAGGAAACACAGTAGAGTAGAAGAGTGCTCTTTTCTCAAAAGCAGAGTGTGTTTCTTGGAAGTCGAGCTAGCGTTTGTTTCCCAGTCCTAAATGGAGTTGAGTCACATGCAGTTTTTTGTCCTACGAGCCAGAGTTGTTTTCTGGTAAGACAAGTCACTATTGTGCTCCAATTGCCATACACAGTGCAAATAGCACTCGCGTCTGTTCCCCGAAAGTACTGTGTATGGGACTGAAGAGGAGCTAGTGTTCTTGTCAGTTTCCTAAGCAGAGTTGAACTAGATATGGCCCTTGTGTGTAGGAAGCACAGTTCTTTTGTTCTGAGCAAGCTCACTGTTCAGACCCCATAGGAAACACAGTAGAGTAGAAGAGTGCTCTTTTCTCAAAAGCAGAGTGTGTTTCATGTAAGGCGAGCTAGCATTTGATTCCCAGTCCTAAATGGAGTTGAATCACATGCAGTTTCTGGTCCTACGAGCAAGAGTTGTTTTCTGGAAAGGAAAGTCACTATTGCGCTCCCATTGCCATACACAGTGCAAAAAGCACTCGCGTCTGTTCCCAGCAAGTACAGTGTATCGGACTGAAGAGGAGCTACTGTTCCTGTCAGTTTCCTAAGCAGAGTTGAACTAGATATGGCTCGTGTGTAGGAAGCACAGTTCTTTGTTCTGATCATTCTCACTGTTCTGGCCCTATAGGAAACACAGTAGAGTAGAAGAGTGCTCTTTTCTCTAAAGCAGAGTGTGTTTCTGTAAAGTGAGCTAGCTTTTGTTTCCCAGTCCTAAATGGAGTTGAATCACATGCAGTTTCTGGTCCTACGAGCAAGAGTTGTTTTATGGTAAGAAGAGTCACTATTGTGCTGCCATTGCCATACACAGGACAAATAGCACTGGCGTCTGTTCCCAGCACGTACAGTGTATTGGACTGAATAGGAGCTACTGTTCTTGTCAGTTTCCTAAGCAGAGTTGAACTAGATATGGTCCGTGTGTGTAGGAAGCACAGTTATTTTGTTCTGAGAAAGCTCACTGTTTGGACCCCATAGGAAACACAATAGAGTAGAAGAGTGCTCTTTTCTCTAAAGCAGAGTTTGTTTTTGTAAGGCGAGCTAGCATTTGTTTCACAGTCCTAAATGGAGTGGAATCACATGCAGTTTCAGGTCCTACGAGCAAGAGTTGTTTTCTGGTAAGGAAAGTCACTATTGCGATCCCATTGCCATACTCAGTGCAAATAGCCCTCCCGTCTGTTCCCAGCAAGTACAGTATTTTGGAACGAAGAGTAGCTACTGTTCTTCTGAGTTTCCTAAGCAGAGTTGAACTAGATATGGTCCGTGTGTGTAGGAAGCACAGTTCTTTTTTTCTGAGAAAGCTCACTGTTCTGGCCCTATAGGAAACATCGTAGAGTAGAAGAGTGCTCTTTTCTCAAAAGCAGAGTGTGTTTCTTGTCAAGCGAGCTAGAGTTTGTTTCCCAGTCCTAAATGGAGATGAATCACATGCAGTTTCTGGTCCTACGAGCAAGAGTTGTTTTCTGGTAAGAAGAGTCACTATTGCGCTGCCATTGACATACACAGGACAAATAGCACTCGCGTCTGTTCCCAGCAAGTACAGTGTATTGGACTGAAGAGGATCTACTGTTCTTGTCAGGTTCCTAAGCAGACTTGAACTAGATATGGCCGTGTGTGTAGGAAGCACAGTTTTTTTGTTCTGAGCAAGCTCACTGTTCGGAACCCACAGGAAACACAGTAGAGTAGAAGAGTGCTCTTTTCTCAAAAGCAGAGTGTGTTTCTTGGAAGTCGAGCTAGCGTTTGTTTCCTAGTCCTAAATGGAGTTGAGTCACATGCAGTTTTTTGTCCAACGATCAAGAGTTGTTTTCTGGTAAGACAAGTCACTATTGTGCTCCAATTGCCATACACAGTGCAAATATCACTCGCTTCTGTTCCCCACAAGTACAGTGTATCGGACTGAAGAGGAGCTACTGTTCTTGTCAGTTTCCTAAGCAGAGTTGAACTAGATATGGCCCGTGTGTGTAGGAAGCACAGTTCTTATGTTCTGAGCAAGCTCACTGTTCTGGCCCTATAGGAAACACAGTAGAGTAGAAGAGTGCTCTTTTCTCAAAAGCAGAGTGTGTTTCTTGTAAAGCGAGCTAGAGTTTGTTTCCCAGTCCTAAATGGAGTTGAATCACATGCAGTTTCTGGTCCTACGAACAAGAGTTGTTTTCTGGTAAGGAAAGTCACTATTGTGCTCCCATTGCCCTACACAAGGCAAATAGTATTCGCGTCTTTTCCCAGCAAGTAAAGTGTATTGGACTGAATAGGAGCTACTGTTTTTGTCAGTTTCCTAAGCAGAGTTGAACTAGTTGTGGTCCGTGTGTGTATTAAGCACAGTTCTTTTGTTCTGAGCAAGCTCACTGTTTGGACCCCATAGGAAACACAGTAGAGTAGAAGAGTGCTATTTTCTCTAAAGCAGAGTGTGTTTCTTGTTAGGCGATCTAGCATTTGTTTCCCAGTCCTAAATGGAGTGGAATCACATGCAGTTTCTGGTCCTACGAGCAAGAGTTTTTTTCTGGTAAGGAAAGTCACTATTGTGCTCCCTTTGGCATACACAGTGCAAATAGCACATGCGTCTGTTCCCAGCAAGTACAGTGTATTGGAATGAAGAGGAGCTACTGTTCTTGTCAGTTTCCTAAGCAGAGTTGAACTAGATATGGTCTGTGTGTGTAGGAAGCACAGTTCTTTTGTTCTGAGCAAGCTCACTGTTTGGACCCCATAGTAAACACAGTAGAGCAGAAAGGTGCTCTTTTCTCTAAAGCAGATTGTGTTTCTTGTAAGGTGAGCTAGCATTTGCTTCCCAGTCCTAAATGGAGTGGAATAACATGCAGTTTCTGGTCCTACGAGCAAGAGTTGTTTTCTGGTAAGGAAAGTCACTATTGCGCTCCCATTGCCATACACAGTGCAAATAGCACTCGCGTCTGTTCCCAGCAAGTACAGTGTACCGGACTGAAGAGGAGCTACTGTTCTTGTCAGTTTCCTAAGCAGAGTTGAACTAGATATGGCCCGTGTGTAGGAAGCACAGTTCTTTTGTTCTGAGCAAGCTCACTGTTCTGGCCCTATAGGAAACAGAGTAGAGTAGAACAGTGCTCTTTTCTTTAAAGCAGAGTGTGTTTCTTGTAAGGTGAGCTAGCTTTTGTTTCCCAGTCCTAAATGGAGTTGAATCACATTCAGTTTCTGGTCCTAGGAGCAAGAGTTGTTTTATGGTAAGAAGAGTCACTATTGCGCTGCCATTGTTATACACAGGACAAATAGCACTGGCGTCTGTTAGCAGCAAGTACAGTGTATTGGACTGAAGAGTATCTACTGTTCTTGTCAGGTTCCTAAGCAGAATTGAACTAGTTATGGCCGTGTGTGTAGGAAGCACAGTCCTTTTGTTCTGAGCAAGCTCACTGTTCAGATCCAAAAGGAAACACAGTAGAGTAGAAGAGTGCTCTTTTCTCAAAAGCAGAGTGTGTTTCTTGTAAGTCGAGCTAGCGTTTGTTTAACAGTCCTAAATTGAGTTGAGTCACATGCAGTTTTTTGTCCTACAAGCAAGAGTTGTTTTCTGGTAAGACGAGTCACTATTGTGCTCCAATTGCCATACACAGTGCAAATAGCACTCGCGTCTGTTCCCTGAAAGTACAGTGTCTTGGACTGAAGAGGAGCTACTGTTCTTCTCAGTTTCCTAAGCAGAGTTGAACTAGATATGGCCGTGTGTGTAGGAAGCACAGTTCTTTTGTTCTGAGCAAGCTCACTGTTCGGACACCATAGGAAACACAGTAGAGTAGAAGAGTGCTCTTTTCTCAAAAGCAGAGTGTGTTTCTTGTAAGGCGAGCTAGCGTTTGTTTCCCAGTCCTAAATGGAGTTGAATCACATGCAGTTTCTGGTCCGAAGAGCAAGAGTTGTTTTCTGGTAAGGAAAGTCACTATTGTGCTCCCCTTGCCATACACAGTGCAAATAGCTCCCGCGTCTGTTCCCAGCAAGTACAGTGTATCGGACTGAAGAGGATCTACTGTTCTTGTCAGGTTCCTAAGCAGAATTGAACTAGATATGGCCGTGTGTGTAGGAAGCACAGTTTTTTTGTTCTGAGCAAGCTCACTGTTCGGAACCCATAGGAAACACAGTAGAGTAGAAGAGTGCTCTTTTCTCAAAAGCAGAGTGTGTTTCTTGGAAGTCGAGCTAGCGTTTGTTTCCCAGTCCTAAATGGAGTTGATTCACATGCAGTTTTTTGTCCAACGAGCAAGAGTTGTTTTCTGGTAAGACAAGTCACTATTGTGCTCCAATTGCCATACACAGTGCAAATATCACTCGCTTCTTTTCCACACAAGTACAGTGTATCGGACTGAAGAGGAGCTACTGTTCTTGTCAGTTTCCTAAGCAGAGTTGAACTAGATATGGCCCGTGTGTGTAGGAAGCACAGTTCTTATGTTCTGAGCAAGCTCACTGTTCTGGCCCTATAGGAAACACAGTAGAGTAGAAGAGTGCTCTTTTCTCAAAAGCAGAGTGTGTTTCTTGGAAAGCGAGCTAGAGTTTGTTTCCCAGTCCTAAATGGAGTTGAATCACATGCAGTTTCTGGTCCTACGAACAAGAGTTGTTTTCTGGTAAGGAAAGTCACTATTTTGCTCCCATTGCCATCCACAGTGCAAATAGCCCTCCCGTCTGTTCCCAGCAAGTACAGTGTATTGGACGGAAGAGGAGCTACAGTTCTTGTCAGTTTCCTAAGCAGAGTTGAACTAGTTATGGCCCTGTGTTGGAAGCACAGTTCTTTTGTTCTGAGCAACCTCACTGTTCGGACACCATAGGAAACACAGTAGAGTAGAAGAGTGCTCTTTTCTCAAAAGCAGAGTGTGTTTCATGTAAGGCGAGCTAGCATTTGATTCCCAGTCCTAAATGGAGTTGAATCACATGCAGTTTCTGGTCCTACGAGCAAGAGTTGTTTTCTGGAAAGGAAAGTCACTATTGCGCTCCCATTGCCATACACAGTGCAAATAGCACTCGCGTCTCTTCCCAGCAAGTACAGTGTATCGGACTGAAGAGGAGCTAATGTTGCTGTCAGTTTCCTAAGCAGAGTTGAACTAGATATGGCTCGTGTGTAGGAAGCACAGTTCTTTGTTCTGAGCATTCTCACTGTTCTGGCCCTATAGGAAACACAGTAGAGTAGAAGAGTGCTCTTTTCTCAAAAGCAGAGTGTGTTTCTGTAAGGTGAGCTAGCTTTTGTTTCCCAGTCCTAAATGGAGTTGAATCACATACATATTCTGGTCCTACGAGCAAGAGTTGTTTTATGGTAAGAAGAGTCACTATTGTGCTGCCATTGCCATACACAGGACAAATAACACTGGCGTCTGTTCCCAGCACGTACAGTGTGTTGGACTGTAGAGGATCTACTGTTCTTGTCAGGTTCCTAAGCAGACTTGAACTAGATATGGCCGTGTGTGTAGGAAGCACAGTTTTTTTGTTCTGAGCAAGCTCACTGTTCGGAACCCATAGGAAACACAGTAGAGTAGAAGAGTGCTCTTTTCTCAAAAGCAGAGTGTCTTTCTTGGAAGTCGAGCTAGCGTTTGTTTCCCAGTCTTAAATGGAGTTGATTCACATGCAGTTTTTTGTCCAACGAGCAAGAGTTGTTTTCTGGTAAGAAAAGTCACTATTGTGCTCCAATTGCCATACACAGTGCAAATATCACTCGCTTCTTTTCCCCACAAGTACAGTGTATCGGACTGAAGAGGAGCTACTGTTCTTGTCAGTTTCCTAAGCAGAGTTGAACTAGATATGGCCCGTGTGTGTAGGAAGCACAGTTCTTATGTTCTGAGCAAGCTCACTGTTCTGGCCCTATAGGAAACACAGTAGAGTAGAAGAGTGCTCTTTTCTCAAAAGCAGAGTGTGTTTCTTGTAAAGCGAGCTAGAGTTTGTTTCCCAGTCCTAAATGGAGTTGAATCACATGCAGTTTCTGGTCCTACGAACAAGAGTTGTTTTCTGGTAAGGAAAGTCACTATTTTGCTCCCATTGCCATCCACAGTGCAAATAGCCCTCCCGTCTGTTCCCAGCAAGTACAGTGTATTGGACGGAAGAGGAGCTACAGTTCTTGTCAGTTTCCTAAGCAGAGTTGAACTAGTTATGGCCCTGTGTTGGAAGCACAGTTCTTTTGTTCTGAGCAAGCTCACTGTTCGGACCCCATAGGAAACACAGTAGAGTAGAAGAGTGCTCTTTTCTCTAAAGCAGAGTGTGTTTCATGTAAGGCGAGCTAGCATTTGATTCCCAGTCCTAAATGGAGTTGAATCACATGCAGTTTCTGGTCCTACGACCAAGAGTTGTTTTCTGGAAAGGAAAGTCACTATTGCGCTCCCATTGCCATACACAGTGCAAATAGCACTCGCGTCTCTTCCCAGCAAGTACAGTGTATCGGACTGAAGAGGAGCTAATGTTCCTGTCAGTTTCCTAAGCAGAGTTGAACTAGATATGGTCCGTGTGTGTAGGAAGCACAGTTTTTTGTTCTGAGCATTCTCACTGTTCTGGCCCTATAGGAAACACAGTAGAGTAGAAGAGTGCTCTTTTCTCAAAAGCAGAGTGTGTTTCTGTAAGGTGAGCTAGCTTTTGTTTCCCAGTCCTAAATGGAGTTGAATCACATACATATTCTGGTCCTACGAGCAAGAGTTGTTTTATGGTAAGAAGAGTCACTATTGTGCTGCCATTGCCATACACAGGACAAATAGCACTGGCGTCTGTTGCCAGCACGTACAGTGTGTTGGACTGAAGAGGATCTACTGTTCTTGTCAGGTTCCTAAGCAGAGTTGAACTAGATATGGTCCGTGTGTGTAGGAAGCACAGTTCTTTTGTTCTGAGCAAGCTCACTGTTCTGCCCCTATAGGAAACAAAGTACAGTAGAAGAGTGCTCTTTTCTCAAAAGCACAGTGTGTTTCTTGTAATGCGAGCTAGAGATTGTTTCCCAGTCCTAAATGGAGTTGAATCACATGCAGTTTCTTGTCCTATGATCAAGAGTTGTTTTCTGGTAAGAAGAGTCACTATTGCGCTGTCATTGACATACACAGGACAAATAGCACTGGCGTCTGTTCCCAGCAAGTACAGTGTATTGGACTGAATAGGATCTACTGTTCTTGTCAGGTTCCTAAGCAGACGTGAACTAGATATGGCCGTTTGTAGGAAGCACAGTTTTTTTGTTCTGAGCAAGCTCACTGTTCGGAACACATAGGAAACACAGTAGAGTAGAAGAGTGCTCTTTTCTCAAAAGCAGAGTGTGTTTCTTGGAAGTCGAGCTAGCGTTTGTTTCCCAGTCCTAAATGGAGTTGAGTCACATGCAGATTTTTGTCCAACGAGCAAGAGTTGTTTTCTGGTAAGACAAGTCACTATTGTGCTCCAATTGCCATACACAGTGCAAATATCACTCGCTTCTGTTCCCCACAAGTACAGTGTATCGGACTGAAGAGGAGCTACTGTTCTTGTCAGTTTCCTAAGCAGAGTTGAACTAGATATGGTCCGTGTGTGTAGGAAGCACAGTTATTTTGTTCTGAGCAAGCTCACTGTTTGGACCCCATAGGAAACACAGTAGAGTATAAGAGTGCTCTTTTCTCTAAAGCAGAGTTTGTTTTTGTATGGCGAGCTAGCATTTGTTTCCCAGTCCTAAATGGAGTGGAATCACAGGCAGTTTCAGGTCCTACGAGCAAGAGTTGTTTTCTGGTAAGAAAAGTCACTATTGTGCTCCCATTGCCATACACAGTGCAAATAGCCCTCCCGTCTCTTCCCAGCAAGTACAGTGTATTGGACTGAAGAGGAGCTACTGTTCTTCTCAGTTTCCTAAGCAGAGTTGAACTAGATATGGTCCGTGTGTGTAGGAAGCACAGTTCTTTTGTTCTGAGCAAGCTCACTGTTCTGCCCCTATAGGAAACAAAGTAGAGTAGAAGAGTGCTCTTTTCTCAAAAGCACAGTGTGTTTCTTGTAAAGCGAGCTAGAGATTGTTTCCCAGTCCTAAATGGAGTTGAATCACATGCAGTTTCTGGTCCTACGAGCAAGAGTTGTTTTCTGGTAAGAAGAGTCACTATTGCGCTGTCATTGACATACACAGGACAAATAGCACTGGCGTCTGTTCCCAGCAAGTACAGTGTATTGGACTGAATAGGATCTACTGTTCTTGTCAGGTTCCTAAGCAGACGTGAACTAGATATGGCCGTGTGTAGGAAGCACAGTTTTTTTGTTCTGAGCAAGCTCACTGTTCGGAACACATAGGAAACACAGTAGAGTAGAAGAGTGCTCTTTTCTCAAAAGCAGAGTGTGTTTCTTGGAAGTCGAGCTAGCGTTTGTTTCCCAGTCCTAAATGGAGTTGAGTCACATGCAGATTTTTGTCCAACGAGCAAGAGTTGTTTTCTGGTAAGACAAGTCACTATTGTGCTCCAATTGCCATACACAGTGCAAATATCACTCGCTTCTGTTCCCCACAAGTACAGTGTATCGGAATGAAGAGGAGCTACTGTTCTTGTCAGTTTCCTAAGCAGAGTTGAACTAGATATGGTCCGTGTGTGTAGGAAGCACAGTTCTTTTGTTCTGAGCAAGCTCACTGTTTGGACACCATAGTAAACACAGTAGAGTAGAAGGGTGCTCTTTTCTCTAAAGCAGATTGTGTTTCTTGTAAGGTGAGCTAGCATTTGCTTCCCAGTCCTAAATGGAGTGGAATAACATGCAGTTTCTGGTCCTACGAGCAAGAGTTGTTTTCTGGTAAGGAAAGTCACTATTGCGCTCCCATTGCCATACACAGTGCAAATAGCACTCGCGTCTGTTCCCAGCAAGTACAGTGTACCAGACTGAAGAGGAGCTACTGTTCTTGTCAGTTTCCTAAGCAGAGTTGAACTAGATATGGCCCGTGTGTAGGAAGCACAGTTCTTTTGTTCTGAGCAAGCTCACTGTTCTGGCCCCATAGGAAACACAGTAGAGTAGAAGAGTGCTCTTTTCTTTAAAGCACAGTGTGTTTCTTGTAAGGTGAGCTAGCTTTTGTTTCCCAGTCCTAAATGGAGTTGAATCACATGCAGTTTCTGGTCCTAGGAGCAAGAGTTGTTTTATGGTAAGAAGAGTCACTATTGCGCTGCCATTGCCATACACAGGACAAATAGCACTGGCGTCTGTTAGCAGCAAGTACAGTGTATTGGACTGAAGAGGATCTACTGTTCTTGTCAGGTTCCTAAGCAGAATTGAACTAGTTATGGCCGTGTGTGTAGGAAGCACAGTCCTTTTGTTCTGAGCAAGCTCACTGTTCAGATCCAAAAGGAAACACAGTAGAGTAGAAGAGTGCTTATTTCTCAAAAGCAGAGTGTGTTTCTTGTAAGGCGAGCTAGCGTTTGTTTAACAGTCCTAAATGGAGTTGAGTCACATGCAGTTTTTTGTCCTACAAGCAAGAGTTGTTTTCTGGTAAGACGAGTCACTATTGTGCTCCAATTGCCATACACAGTGCAAATAGCACTCGCGTCTGTTCCCCGAAAGTACAGTGTCTTGGACTGAAGAGGAGCTACTGTTCTTCTCAGTTTCCTAAGCAGAGTTGAACTAGATATGGCCGTGTGTGTAGGAAGCACAGTTCTTTTGTTCTGAGCAAGCTCACTGTTCGGACACCATAGGAAACACAGTAGAGTAGAAGAGTGCTCTTTTCTCAAAAGCAGAGTGTGTTTCTTGTAAGGCGAGCTAGCGTTTGTTTCCCAGTCCTAAATGGAGTTGAATCACATGCAGTTTCTGGTCCTAAGAGCAAGAGTTGTTTTCTGGTAAGGAAAGTCACTATTGTGCTCCCCTTGCCATACACAGTGCAAAAAGCTCCCGCGTCTGTTCCCAGCAAGTACAGTGTATTGGACTGAAGAGGACCTACTGTTCTTGTCAGGTTCCTAAGCAGACTTGAACTAGATGTGGCCGTGTGTGTAGGAAGCACAGTTTTTTTGTTCTGAGCAAGCTCACTGTTCGGAACCCATAGGAAACACAGTAGAGTAGAAGAGTGCTCTTTTCTCAAAAGCAGAGTGTCTTTCTTGGAAGTCGAGCTAGCGTTTGTTTCCCAGTCCTAAATGGAGTTGATTCACATGCAGTTTTTTGTCCAACGAGCAAGAGTTGTTTTCTGGTAAGACAAGTCACTATTGTGCTCCAATTGCCATACACAGTGCAAATATCACTCGCTTCTTTTCCCCACAAGTACAGTGTATCGGACTGAAGAGGAGCTACTGTTCTTGTTAGTTTCCTAAGCAGAGTTGAACTAGATATGGCCCGTGTGTGTAGGAAGCACAGTTCTTATGTTCTGAGCAAGCTCACTGTTCTGGCCCTATAGGAAACACAGTAGAGTAGAAGAGTGCTCTTTTCTCAAAAGCAGAGTCTGTTTCTTGTAAAGCGAGCTAGAGTTTGTTTCCCAATCCTAAATGGAGTTGAATCACATGCAGTTTCTGGTCCTACGAACAAGAGTTGTTTTCTGGTAAGGAAAGTCACTATTTTGCTCCCATTGCCATCCACAGTGCAAATAGCCCTCCCGTCTGTTTCCAGCAAGTACAGTGTATTGGACGGAAGAGGAACTACAGTTCTTGTCAGTTTCCTAAGCAGAGTTGAACTAGTTATGGCCCTGTGTTGGAAGCACAGTTCTTTTGTTCTGAGCAAGCTCACTGTTCGGACCCCATAGGAAACACAGTAGAGTAGAAGAGTGCTCTTTTCTCAAAAGCAGAGTGTGTTTCATGTAAGGCGAGCTAGCATTTGATTCCCAGTCCTAAATGGAGTTGAATCACATGCAGTTTCTGGTCCTACGAGCAAGAGTTGTTTTCTGGAAAGGAGAGTCACTATTGCGCTCCCATTGCCATACACAGTGCAAATAGCACTCGCGGCTCTTCCCAGCAATACAGTGTATCGGACTGAAGAGGAGCTAATGTTCCTGTCAGTTTCCTAAGCAGAGTTGAACTAGATATGGCTCGTGTGTAGGAAGCACAGTTCTTTGTTCTGAGCATTCTCACTGTTCTGGCCCTATAGGAAACACAGTAGAGTAGAAGAGTGCTCTTTTCTCAAAAGCAGAGTGTGTTTCTGTAAGGTGAGCTAGCTTTTGTTTCCCAGTCCTAAATGGAGTTGAATCACATACATATTCTGGTCCTACGAGCAAGAGTTGTTTTCTGGTAAGAAAAGTCACTATTGTGCTGCCATTGCCATACACAGGACAAATAGCACTGGCGTCTGTTCCCAGCACGTACAGTGTGTTGGACTGAAGAGGATCTACTGTTCTTGTCAGGTTCCTAAGCAGAGTTGAACTAGATATGGTCCGTATGTGTAGGAAGCACAGTTATTTTGTTCTGAGCAAGCTCACTGTTTGGACCCCATAAGAAACACAGTAGAGTATAAGAGTGCTCTTTTCTCTAAAGCAGAGTTTGTTTTTGTAAGGCGAGCTAGCATTTGTTTCCCAGTCCTAAATGGAGTGGAATCACATGCAGTTTCAGGTCCTACGATCAAGAGTTGTTTTCTGGTAAGAAAAGTCACTATTGCGCTCCCATTGCCATACACAGTGCAAATAGCCCTCCCGTCTCTTCCCAGCAAGTACAGTGTATTGGACTGAAGAGGAGCTACTGTTCTTCTCAGTTTCCTAAGCAGAGTTGAACTAGATATGGTCCGTGTGTGTAGGAAGCACAGTTCTTTTGTTCTGAGCAAGCTCACTGTTCTGCCCCTATAGGAAACAAAGTAGAGTAGAAGAGTGCTCTTTTCTCAAAAGCACAGTGTGTTTCTTGTAATGTGAGCTAGAGATTGTTTCCCAGTCCTAAATGGAGTTGAATCACATGCAGTTTCTTGTCCTACTATCAAGAGTTGTTTTCTGGTAAGAAGAGTCACTATTGCGCTGTCATTGACATACACAGGACAAATAGCACTGGCGTCTGTTCCCAGCAAGTACAGTGTATTGGACTGAATAGGATCTACTGTTCTTGTCAGGTTCCTAAGCAGACGTGAACTAGATATGGCCGTTTGTAGGAAGCACAGTTTTTTTGTTCTGAGCAAGCTCACTGTTCGGAACACATAGGAAACACAGTAGAGTAGAAGAGTGCTCTTTTCTCAAAAGCAGAGTGTGTTTCTTGGAAGTCGAGCTAGCGTTTATTTCCCAGTCCTAAATGGAGTTGAGTCACATGCAGATTTTTGTCCAACGAGCAAGAGTTGTTTTCTGGTAAGACAAGTCACTATTGTGCTCCAATTGCCATACACAGTGCAAATATCACTCGCTTCTGTTCCCCACAAGTACAGTGTATCTGACTGAAGAGGAGCTACTGTTCTTGTCAGTTTCCTAAGCAGAGTTGAACTAGATATGGCCCGTGTGTGTAGGAAGCACAGTTCTTTTGTTCTGAGCAAGCTCACTGTTCTGGCCCTATAGGAAACACAGTAGAGTAGAAGAGTGCTCTTTTCTGAAAAGCAGAGTGTGTTTCTTGTAAAGCGAGCTAGAGTTTGTTTCCCAGTCCTTAATGGAGTTGAATTACATGCAGTTTCTGGTCCTACGAACAAGAGTTGTTTTCTGGTAAGGAAAGTCACTATTGTGCTCCCATTGCCCTACACAAGGCAAATAGCACTCGCGTCTTTTCCCAGCAAGTACAGTGTATTGGACTGAATAGGAGCTACTGTTCTTGTCAGTTTCCTAAGCAGAGTTGAACTAGTTGTGGTCCGTGTGTGTATTAAGCACAGTTCTCTTGTTCTGAGCAAGCTCACTGTTTGGACCCCATAGGAAACACAGTAGAGTAGAAGAGTGCTATTTTCTCTAAAGCAGAGTGTGTTTCTTGTTAGGCGAGCTAGCATTTGTTTCCCAATCCTAAATGGAGTGGAATCACATGCAGTTTCTGGTCCTACGAGCAAGAGTTGTTTTCTGGTAAGGAAAGTCACTATTGTGCTCCCTTTGGCATACACAGTGCAAATAGCACATGCGTCTGTTCCCAGCAAGTACAGTGTATTGGAATGAAGAGGAGCTACTGTTCTTGTCAGTTTCCTAAGCAGAGTTGAACTAGATATGGTCCGTGTGTGTAGGAAGCACAGTTCTTTTGTTCTGAGCAAGCTCACTGTTTGGACCCCATAGTAAACACAGTAGAGTAGAAGGGTGCTCTTTTCTCTAAAGCAGATTGTGTTTCTTGTAAGGTGAGCTAGCATTTGCTTCCCAGTCCTAAATGGAGTGGAATAACATGCAGTTTCTGGTCCTACGAGCAAGAGTTGTTTTCTGGTAAGGAAAGTCACTATTGCGCTCCCATTGCCATACACAGTGCAAATATCACTCACGTCTGCTCCCATCAAGTACAGTGTACCGGACTGAAGAGGAGCTACTGTTCTTGTCAGTTTCCTAAGCAGAGTTGAACTAGATATGGCCCGTGTGTAGGAAGCACAGTTCTTTTGTTCTGAGCAAGCTCACTGTTCTGGCCCCATAGGAAACACAGTAGAGTAGAAGAGTGCTCTTTTCTTTAAAGCAGAGTGTGTTTCTTGTGAGGTGAGCTAGCTTTTGTTTCCCAGTCCTAAATGGAGTTGAATCACATGCAGTTTCTGGTCCTAGGAGCAAGAGTTGTTTTATGGTAAGAAGAGTCACTATTGCGCTGCCATTGCCATACACAGGACAAATAGCACTGGCGTCTGTTAGCAGCAAGTACAGTGTATTGGACTGAAGAGGATCTACTGTTCTTGTCAGGTTCCTAAGCAGAATTGAACTAGTTATGGCCGTGTGTGTAGGAAGCACAGTCCTTTTGTTCTGAGCAAGCTCACTGTTCAGATCCAAAAGGAAACACAGTAGAGTAGAAGAGTGCTCTTTTCTCAAAAGCAGAGTGTGTTTCTTGTAAGGCGAACTAGCGTTTGTTTCCCAGTCCTAAATGGAGTTGAATCACATGCAGTTTCTGGTCCTAAGAGCAAGAGTTGTTTTCTGGTAAGGAAAGTCACTATTGTGCTCCCCTTGCCATACACAGTGCAAATAGCTCCCGCGTCTGTTCCCAGCAAGTACAGTGTATCGGACTGAAGAGGATCTACTGTTCTTGTCAGGTTCCTAAGCGAATTGAACTAGATATGGCCGTGTGTGTAGGAAGCACAGTTTTTTTGTTCTGAGCAAGCTCACTGTTCGGAACCCATAGGAAACACAGTAGAGTAGAAGAGTGCTCTTTTCTCAAAGCAGAATGTCTTTCTTGGAAGTCGAGTTAGCGTTTGTTTCCCAGTCCTAAATGGAGTTGATTCACATGCAGTTTTTTGTCCAACGAGCAAGAGTTGTTTTCTGGTAAGACAAGTCACTATTGTGCTCCAATTGCCATACACAGTGCAAATATCACTCGCTTCTTTTCCTCACAAGTACAGTGTATCGGACTGAAGAAGAGCTACTGTTCTTGTCAGTTTCCTAAGCAGAGTTGACCTAGATATGGCCCATGTGTGTAGGAAGCACAGTTCTTAGGTTCTGAGCAAGCTCACTGTTCTGGCCCTATAGGAAACACAGTAGAGTAGAAGAGTGCTCTTTTCTCAAAAGCAGAGTGTGTTTCTTGCAAAGCGAGCTAGAGTTTGTTTCCCAGTCCTAAATGGAGTTGAATCACATGCAGTTTCTGGTCCTACGAACAAGAGTTGTTTTCTGGTAAGGAAAGTCACTATTTTGCTCCCATTGCCATCCACAGTGCAAATAGCCCTCCCGTCTGTTCCCAGCAAGTACAGTGTATTGGACGGAAGAGGAGCTACAGTTCTTGTCAGTTTCCTAAGCAGAGTTGAACTAGTTATGGCCCGTGTGTGTAGGAAGCACAGTTCTTTTGTTCTGAGCAAGCTCACTGTTCGGACCCCATAGGAAACACAGTAGAGTAGAAGAGTGCTCTTTTCTGAAAAGCAGAGTGTATTTCATGTAAGGCGAGCTAGAGTTTGTTTCCCATTCCTAAATGGAGTTGAATCACATGCAGTTTCTGATCCTATGAAGAAGAGTTGTTTTCTGGTAAGGAAAGTCACTATTGCGCTCCCATTGCCCTTCACAAGGCAAATAGCACTCACTTCTTTTCCCAGCAAGTACAGTGTATTGGACTGAAAAGGAGCTACTGTTCTTGTCAGTTTAGTAAGCAGAGTTGAACTAGATATGGTCCGTGCGTGTAGGAAGCACAGTTCTTTTGTTCTGAGCAAGCTCACTGTTTGGACCCCATAGGAAACACAGTAGAGTAGAAGAGTGCTCTTTTCTCAAAAGCAGAGTGTGTTTTTTGGAAGTCGAGCTAGCGTTTGTTCCCCAGTCCTAAATGGAGTTGAGTCACATGCAGTTTTTTGTCCTATGAGCAAAAGTTGTTTTCTGGTAAGGCAAGTCACTATTGTGCTCCAATTGCCATACACAGTGCAAATAGCACTCGTGTCTGTTCCCCGCAAGTACAGTGTATTGGACGGAAGAGGAGCTACTGTTCTTGTCAGTTTCCTAAGCAGAGTTGAACTAGATATGGCCCGTGTGTGTAGGAAGCACAGTTCGTTTGTTCTGAGCAAGCTCACTGTTTGGAACCCATAGGAAACAGAGTAGAGTAGAAGAGTGCTCTTTTCTCAAAAGCAGAGTGTGTTTCTTGTAAAGCGAGCTAGCGTTTGTTTCCCAGTCCTAAATGGAGTTGAATCACATGAAGTTTCTGGTCCTAAGAGCAAGAGTTGTTTTCTGTTAAGAAGAGTAACTATTGCGCTGCCTTTGCCATACACAGGACAAATAGCACTGGCGTCTGTTCCCAGCAAGTACAGTGTATTGAACTGAAGAGGATCTACTGTACTTGTTGGTTCCTAAGCAGACTTGAACTAGATATGGCCGTGTGAGTAGGAAGCACAGTTTTTTTGTTCTGAGCAAGCTCACTGTTCTGGCCCTATAGGAAACAAAGTAGAGTAGAAGAGTGCTCTTTTCTCAAAAGCAGAGTGTGTTTCTTGGAAGTCGAGCTAGCGTTTGTTTCCCAGTCCTAAATGGAGTTGAGTCACATGCAGTTTTTTGTCCTACGAGCAAGAGTTGTTTTCTGGTAAGACAAGTCACTATTGTGCTCCAATTGCCATACACAGGACAAATAGCACTGGCGTCTGTTAGCAGCAAGTACAGTGTAGTGGACTGAAGAGGATCTACTGTTCTTGTCAGGTTCCTAAGCAGACTTGAACTAGATATGGCCGTGTGTGTAGGAAGCACAGTTTTTTTGTTCTGAGCAAGCTCACTGTTCGGAACACATAGGAAACACAGTAGAGTAGAAGAGTGCTCTTTTCTCAAAAGCAGAGTGTCTTTCTTGTAAAGCGAGCTAGAGTTTGTTCCCCAGTCCTAAATGGAGTTGAGTCACATGCAGTTTTTTGTTCTACGAGCAAGAGTTGTTTTCTGGTAAGACAAGTCACTATTGTGCTCCAATTGCCTTACACAGTGCAAAGATCACTCGCGTCTGTTCCCCGCAAGTACAGTGTATTGGACGGAAGAGGAGCTGCTGTTCTTGTCAGTTCCCAAAGCAGAGTTGAACTAGATATGGCCCGTGTGTAGGAAGCACAGTTTTTTTTTCTGAGCAAGCTCAGTTTTCAGAACACATAGGAAACACAGTAGAGTAGAAGAGTGCTCTTTTCTCAAAAGCAGAGTGTGTTTTTGTAAGGCGAGCTAGCATTTGTTTCCTAGTCCTAAATGGAGTTGAATCACATGCAGGTTCTGGTCCTATGAACAAGAGTTGTTTTCTGGTAAGGAAAGTCACTATTGCGCTCCCATTGCCCTTCACAAGGCAAATAGCACTCGCGTCTTTTCCCAGCAAGTACAGTGTATTGGACAGAATAGGAGCTACTGTTCTTGTCAGTTTAGTAAGCAGAGTTGAACTAGATATGGTCCGTGCGTGTAGGAAGCACAGTTCTTTTGTTCTGAGCAAGCTCACTTTTGGACCCCATAGGAAACACAGTAGAGTAGAAGAGTGCTCTTTTCTCAAAAGCAGAGTGTGTTTTTTGGAAGTCGAGCTAGCGTTTGTTCCCCAGTCCTAAATGGAGTTGAGTCACATGCAGTTTTTTGTCCTATGAGCAAAAGTTGTTTTCTGGTAAGACAAGTCACTATTGTGCTCCAATTGCCATACACAGTGCAAATAGCACTCGCGTCTGTTCCCCGCAAGTACAGTTTATTGGACGGAATAGGAGCTACTGTTCTTGTCAGTTTAGTAAGCAGAGTTGAACTAGATATGGTCCGTGCGTGTAGGAAGCACAGTTTTTTTGTTCTGAGCAAGCTCACTGTTCGGAACATATAGGAAACACAGTAGAGTAGATGAGTGCTCTTTTCTCAAAAGCAAAGTGTGTTTCTTGGAAGTCGAGCTAGCCTTTGTTTCCCAGTCCTAAATGGAGTTGAGTCACATGCAAATTTTTGTCCTACAAGCAAGACTTTTTTCTGGTAAGGAAAGTCACTATTGTGCTCCCATTGCCATACACAGTGCAAATAGCACTCGCGTCTGTTCCCAGCAAGTACAGTGTATCGGACTGAAGAGGAGCTACTGTTCTTGTCAGTTTCCTAAGCAGAGTTGAACTAGATATGGCCCGTGTGTAGGAAGCACAGTTCTTTTGTTCTGAGCAAGCTCACTGTTCTGGCCCCACAGGAAACACAGTAGAGTAGAAGAGTGTTCTTTTTTCAAAGCAGAGTGTGTTTCTTGTAAAGCGAGCTAGAGTTTGTTTCCCAGTTTTAAATGGAGTGGAATCACATGCAGTTTCTGGTCCTACGAGCAAGAGTTGTTTTCTGGTAAGAAGAGTCACTATTGAGCTGCCATTGCCATACACAGGACAAATAGCACTGGCATCTGTTCCCAGCAAGTACAGTGTATTGGACTGAAGAGGATCTACTGTTCTTGTCAGTTTCCTAAGCAGAATTGAACTAGATATGGCCCGTGTGTGTAGGAAGCACAGTTCTTTTGTTCTGAGCAAGCTCACTGTTCGGACCCCATAGGAAGCACAGTAGAGTAGAAGAGTGCACTTTTCTCAAAAGCAGAGTGCGTTTCATGTAAGGCGAGCTAGCATTTGTTTCCCAGTCATAAATGGAGTTGAATCACATGCAGTTTCTGGTCCTACGATCAAGAGTTGTTTTCTGGTAAGGAAAGTCACTATTGCGCTCCCATTGCCATACACAGTGCAAATAGCCCTCCAGTCTGTTCCAGCAAGTACAGTGTATTGGACTGAAAAGGAGCTACTGTTCTTGTCAGTTTCCTAAACAGAGTTGTACTAGATATGGCCCGTGTGTGTAGGAAGTACAGTTCTTTTTTTCGAGGAAGCTCACTGTTCTGGCCCTATAGGAAACAAAGTAGAGTAGAAGAGTGCTCTTTTCTCAAAAGCAGAGTGTCTTTCTTTTAAAGCGAGCTAGAGTTTGTTCCGCAGTCCTAAATGGAGTTGAGTCACATGCAGTTTTTTGTCCTACGAGCAAGAGTTGTTTTCTGGTAAGACAAGTCACTATTGTGCTCCAATTGCCCTACACATTGCAAAGAGCACTCGCGTCTGTTCCCTGCAAGTACAGTGTATTGGACGGAAGAGGAGCTACTGTTCTTGTCAGTTTCCTAAGGAGAGTTGAACTAGATATGGCCCGTGTGTGTAGGAAGCACAATTCTTTTGTTCTGAGCAAGCTCACTGTTTGGAACCCATAGGAAACAGAGTAGAGTAGAAGAGTGCTCTTTTCTCAAAAGAAGAGTGTGTTTCATGTAAGGCGAGCTAGCATTTGTTTCCCAGTCCTAAATGGAGTTGAATCACATGCAGTTTCTGGTCTTACGAGCAAGAGTTGTTTTCTGGTAAGGAAAGTCACTATTGGGCTCCCATTGCCATACACAGTGCAAATAGCACTCGCGTCTGTTCCCAGCAAGTACAGTGTATCGGACTGAA
Organism: Peromyscus eremicus; assembly: GCF_949786415.1. Lineage (NCBI taxonomy): Eukaryota > Metazoa > Chordata > Mammalia > Rodentia > Cricetidae > Peromyscus > Peromyscus eremicus. The sequence continues at coordinate 83,687 of NW_026736036.1, forward strand.
GAGGAGCTACTGTTCTTGTCAGTTTCCTAAGCAGAGTTGAACGAGATATGGCCCGTGTGTAGGAAGCACAGTTCTTTTGTTCTGAGCAAGCTCACTTTTCTGGCCCTATAGGAAAAACAGTAGAGTAGAAGAGTGCTCTTTTCTCTAAAGCAGAGTGTGTTTCTTGCAAGGTGAGCTAGCTTTTGTTTCCCAGTACTAAATGGAGTTGAATCACATGCAGTTTCTGGTCCTACAAGCAAGAGTTGTTTTCTGGTAAGAAGAGTCACTATTGCGCTGCCATTGCCATACACAGGACAAATAGCACTGGCGTCTGTTCCCAGCAATTACAGTGTATTGAACTGAAGAGGATCTACTGTTCTTGTCAGGTTCCTAAGCAGACTTGAACTAGATATGGCCGTGTGAGTAGGAAACACAGTTTTTTTTTTCTGAGCAAGCTCACTGTTCGGAACATATAGGAAACACAGTAGAGTAGATGAGTGCACTTTTCTCAAAAGCAAAGTGTGTTTCTTGGAAGTTGAGCTAGCCTTTGTTTCCCAGTCCTAAATGGAGTTGAGTCACATGCAATTTTTTGTCCTACGAGCAAGACTTGTTTTCTGGTAAGGAAAGTCACTATTGTGCTCCCATTGCCATACACAGTGCAAATAGCACTCGCGTCTGTTCCCAGCAAGTACAGTGTATCGGACTGAAGAGGAGCTACTGTTCTTGTCCGTTTCCTAAGCAGAGTTGTACTAGATATGGCCCGTGTGTGTAGGAAGCACAGTTCTTTTGTTCTGAGCAAGCTCACTGTTTGAAACCCATAGGAAACAGAGTAGAGTAGAAGAGTGCTCTTTTCTCAAAAGCAGAGTGTGTTTCTTGTAAAGCGAGCTAGAGTTTGTTTCCCAGTCCTAAATGGAGTTGAATCACATGAAGTTTCTGGTCCTAAGAGCAAGAGTTGTTTTCTGTTAAGAAGAGTAACTATTGCACTGCCTTTGCCATACACAGGACAAATAACACTGGCATCTGTTCCCAGCAAGTACAGTGTATTGAACTGAAGAGGATCTACTGTACTAGTTAGGTTCCTAAGCAGACTTGAACTAGATATGGCCGTGTGAGTAGGAAGCACAGTTTTTTTGTTCTGAGCAAGCTCACTGTTCTGGCCCTATAGGAAACAAAGTAGAGTAGAAGAGTGCTCTTTTCTCAAAAGCAGAGTGTGTTTCTTGGAAGTCGAGCTAGCGTTTGTTTCCCAGTCCTAAATGGAGTTGAGTCACATGCAGTTTTTTGTCCTACGAGCAAGAGTTGTTTTCTGGTAAGACAAGTCACTATTGTGCTCCAATTGCCATACACAGGACAAACAGCACTGGCGTCTTTTCCCAGGAAGTACAGTGTATTGGATTGATGAGGATCTACTGTTCTTGTCAGGTTCCTAAGCAGACTTGAACTAGATATGGCCGTGTGTGTAGGAAGCACAGTTTTTTTGTTCTGAGCAAGCTCACTGTTCGGAACACATAGGAAACACAGTAGAGTAGAAGAGTGCTCTTTTCTCAAAAGCAGAGTGTCTTTCTTGTAAAGCGAGCTAGAGTTTGTTCCCCAGTCCTAAATGGAGTTGAGTCACATGCAGTTTTTTGTCCTACGAGCAAGAGTTGTTTTCTGGTAAGACAAGTCACTATTGTGCTCCAATTGCCCTACACAGTGCAAAGAGCACTCGCGTCTGTTCCCCGCAAGTACAGTGTATTGGACGGAAGAGGAGCTGCTGTTCTTGTCAGTTTCCTAAGCACAGTTGAATTAGATATGGTCCGTGTGTGTAGGAAGCACAGTTCTTTTGTTCTGAGCAAGCTCACTGTTCGGACCCCATAGGAAACACAGTAGAGTAGAAGAGTGCTCTTTTCTCAAAAGCAGAGTGTATTTCATGTAAGGCGAGCTAGAGTTTGTTTCCCAGTCCTAAATGAAGTTGAATCACATGCAGTTTCTGGTCTTACGAGCAAGAGTTGTTTTCTGGTAAGGAAAGTCACTATTGCGCTCCCATTGCCATACACAGTGCAAATAGCACTCGCGTCTGTTCCCAGCAAGTACAGTGTATCAGACTGAAGAGGAGCTACTGTTCTTGTCAGTTCCCAAAGCAGAGTTTAACTAGATATGGCCCGTGTGTAGGAAGCACAGTTTTTTTTTTTCTGAGCAAGCTCAGTTTTCAGAACACATAGGAAACACAGTAGAGTAGAAGAGTGCTCTTTTCTCAAAAGCAGAGTGTGTTTTTGTAAGGCGAGCTAGCATTTGTTTCCTAGTCATAAATGGAGTTGAATCACATGCAGGTTCTGGTCCTATGAACAAGAGTTGTTTTCTGGTAAGGAAAGTCACTATTGCGCTCCCATTGCCCTTCACAAGGCAAATAGCACTCGCGTCTTTTCCCAGCAAGTACAGTGTATTGGACGGAATAGGAGCTACTGTTCTTGTCAGTTTAGTAAGCAGAGTTGAACTAGATATGGTCCGTGCGTGTAGGAAGCACAGTTCTTTTGTTCTGAGCAAGCTCACTGTTCGGACCCCATAGGAAACACAGTAGAGTAGAAGAGTGCTCTTTTCTCAAAAGCAGAGTGTGTTTTTTGGAAGTCGAGCTAACGTTTGTTCCCCAGTCCTAAATGTGGTTGAGTCAATTGCAGTTTTTTGTCCTATGAGCAAAAGTTGTTTTCTGGTAAGACAAGTCACTATTGTGCTCCAATTGCCATACACAGTGCAAATAGCACTCGCGTCTGTTCCCCGCAAGTACAGTGTATTGGACGGAAGAGGAGCTACTGTTCTTGTCAGTTTCCTAAGGAGAGTAGAACGAGATATGGCCCGTGTGTAGGAAGCACAGTTCTTTTGTTCTGAGCAAGCTCACTGTTCTGGCCCTATAGGAAAAACAGTAGAGTAGAAGAGTGCTCTTTTCTCTAAAGCAGAGTGTGTTTCTTGCAAGGTGAGATAGCTTTTGTTTCCCAGTCCTAAATGGAGTTGAATCACATGCAGTTTCTGGTCCTACAAGCAAGAGTTGTTTTCTGGTAAGAAGAGTCACTATTGCGCTGCCATTGCCATACACAGGACAAATAGCACTGGCGTCTGTTCCCAGCAAGCACAGTGTATTGAACTGAAGAGGATCTACTGTTCTTGTCAGGTTCCTAAGCAGACTTGAACTAGATATGGCCGTGTGAGTAGGAAGCACAGTTTTTTTTTTCTGAGCAAGCTCACTGTTCGGAACATATAGGAAACACAGTAGAGTAGAAGAGTGCTCTTTTCTCAAAAGCAAAGTGTGTTTCTTGGAAGTTGAGCTAGCATTTGTTTCCCAGTCCTAAATGGAGTTGAGTCACATGCAATTTTTTGTCCTACGAGCAAGACTTGTTTTCTGGTAAGGAAAGTCACTATTGTGCTCCCATTGCCATACACAGTGCAAATAGCACTCGCGTCTGTTCCCAGCAAGTACAGTGTATCAGACTGAAGAGGAGCTACTGTTCTTGTCAGTTTCCTAAGCAGAGTTGAACTAGATATGGCCCGTGTGTAGGAAGCACACTTCTTTTGTTCTGAGCAAGCTCACTGTTTTGGCCCTATAGGAAACACAGTAGAGTAGAAGAGTGTTCTTTTCTCAAAAGCAGAGTGTGTTTCTTGTAAAGCGAGCTAGAGTTTGTTCCCAGTTTTAAATGGAGTGGAATCACATGCAGTTTCTGGTCCTACGAGCAAGAGTTGTTTTCTGGTAAGAAGAGTTACTATTGAGCTGTCATTGCCATACACAGGACAAATAGCACTGGCGTCTGTTCCCAGCAAGTACAGTGTATTGGACTGAAGAGGATCTACTGTTCTTGTCAGGTTC